>NC_081150.1:3602500-3900000 GCF_958295425.1 Solea solea
CATAATATTTCCAAAGTGAAAATTGAACTATTTTTTTATTGTCTTTTCTCCAAAAACATGTGTGAAATAAATGCAACTACTGAGCTTTTATATCAAGTTTTAAAAAAGACAAATGTGTAAGACAAGAGAGTTCTCTCCAGATCTGTGAATGATACTTTTCAGTGTTTATTTTTAGCAATCAAGCCTTGATTTGATGCCTAAACTATTCTTCTACCAACAGACTATTAATAGCGTAAGAATAATAATGCTTCCATTTGGTGTGTGTGTGTGTGTGTGTGTGCTTCCTACCCCAGACTGCAGGTCCATGAGTGTGTGTGTGAGGATGATGTTGAACACAGCGTGTGATCTGCTGCTCTCTTCGTTCATGTTCGTTGCCGCCACTGTGCGAGATTTATTTCCCTCTGACATGAGGGATTCGATGTCCTGTCAGAGACAACACAAACAAATAAACTCTAGTCTATGTCTGTATCCATCCATATGAAATCACTTTTACTCTGTTGGCATCTCAAAGTAATAAAAACAAAAAGTAAACAGACCAAAAAATGACATTTATAAAGTAGCTCATAATGTAACAAATACGCCGACATTACCTTATAGCAGGCCACAGCAAGGCGGGAAAGACCGTCGACGTAAGGCCCAAAAACTTTGTGCTCTCTCACTCTCAGCGCTTGTCGACTTCTACAGAGAGAAAAAAAGAAAAGCAAAGAGCAAAAAAGGAGAAAAATAAAAAAAATGTATCCATCATTTTCATTGTGTTCAAAGAAGTAAACTGTGTTCCTCTCTTGCTGCAAGAACAAATCACATGATGGGGCAAATGTGCGTTATATTTTTACTGCAACATCATTTATAGCTAAAGCTTGGCAGCAATTAACTTATTTTAACCATTTTCAGTCAATTTTAAGGACCAAATTCATCTATAATTGAGAAAATAATCAGCAGGAATGGAAAATAGGAAGTAGGAAAATAATCAAATGTTGCAGCTTTAAAGCTGTAAAGTTTAATATGATGAACGTATTATGTTATGTATTGACAGTAAACTTGACAGTAAAAAAGGAAGTTGATGACATGGACCTGCTGAAACAGAGCCACATCAGGGTTTAAAGTAGGGCTGTAATTATTAAACTATTTATTTTTTGTTTTTGTTAGTGTTTTAAATAATCAAAACAAATTATATGATTTTCAGCTTCTTAATTTATAAATATTTTCTGGTTTGTGGCCAAAACAAGACATTTGAGGAAATCATCATTTTGAAGTTTGCAAAACAGTGATTTTACCATTTTACGGACCAAACAACTACTCACTTGACCAAGAAAATAATCATTTGATTGCAAAAATAACCATTAGTTGCAGCCGTCGTCCAAAGATTTAATTTGAAGGGTCCAAGTGAATACAAAAGATCTCCATGTTTTTAATTCAACTCAATCAAAAAAAGTTTCCTCACCCTTTTGGGTCGAGCAGGTCTCGGACCTTCTCGTTGTAGATCTCCATGTAGGAGACTTCCACAGTGAAGCTTTCTCCCTCTCGAGCCTCCTGCACAGTCCTGCTGAACAGGGAGCTGCAGAGTCGAGGGATCAGACCAGGCTGCTCTGCTGAGCCCATCATGGTGTACGACTTCCCAGAGCCTGGAGACACACAGTATTACTCCAAATTACAAAAGTACAAAATAAGCAAAGCAGCATTAAAAACCCCAACTGTGTCATAATGAAACTGTTTTTTAGGAATGGTCATAGTAGGATGGTAGGATCAACACTCAGATTTAGAGCTTTAGAGTTTTGGAAAGTCAATAAAGCTTTTTTAAACAAATTAAATTGTTTGTTGGGTTGTTGGTTTGGAGACATGACAACTTTTTAAAAGATGTGCAGCATTAAAATGAAGTGACATTTAAAAAGGCCAACTGGTGATTTAAAATAGATTTGACGAGTAGGGCTAATGACAGCGGCAAAGAAAAAGAAAAACTGTACGTGACTCTAAATGAACACATGCAAAGCCTTTCTTAAGCTTTTATGCATATTCAGTGAGATGAAATTAACACTCTAAAATAAGATGGAAAAATGACTGACTGCAAAGATTCAGATAACTCAGATGGAAAAAAAACAAGACAAAACCTTTGAATAAAAATAAAATGACTGATGCACTGTGCACTGATCGGCAAAAACGTTAACCCAAACCTGGGATTTACCTGTCTGCCCGTAAGCAAAGATGCAAGCGTTGTAGCCCATGAAGGCATTGTCCAGCAGACTCTGTCCAAGGCACTGGAACACAACATCCTGACCTGCACACAAAGACCAGACATCACACACTGTCATGTCTCCAAGTACAAACTGTGACAAGACGAAATAATATATTATATATTACAACATAACTTAAATTATGAGCTAAAGAAAAAGCACCTTCTACAGACTCAATGATCAATACACTATTTGACACTGATTTTTTTTGGGCCCATATTATTTTTTTTTTAACTTTTTTTCCTCTGACTAATATAATTGCTTATTGATAAATCTGTTTAAAGATAACAAACCATGCAAACAGTTATTGGTCTATCTCTCCAATCTACATATCAGGACTGCTGCAGTGCAATTATATAGTATTTTCAATCAAACTGATGCATAAACTAAATGTTGAATACATGAAACAGGTCATTAAAAAAAAAACATTTGCGAACAAAAATGCATAATTTGTAATAATTTGCTGAATTATATATATATATATATATATATATATTTACAACATAACTTAAAGTGGGCTATGAAGAAAATACACTTCCATACAGACTCGAAAGTCAAAGAAACCATGGACACAGTGGCTGCTCAATGATCAATTGTTAAGAAACTCTTGTTGATGTTCCGACCCATTACAATACACAAGCCTAAAACACTAGAGAAGAGGTAACTGGTGTGTAACTCAATCATCCTGGCTTCCTCACACTTTCCATAAATAGTCGTGAATATCAGGAAACATTCTGTCAGGAGATAAGTTTGAGAAATGACTCAGCAGCGAGCGTCTCATCAAGCGGCACACCATGAAACAAAGCGTACAAACCTGCGAATTTGTCTTTCTGAGATTCATCCATGGACCAGAAACAGTAGTCGTACGCAAAAGCCTGAGGAGAATAAAAACACGTGACACAGGATTCTGCAGCATCTTCACACAAATGCAACAATATGAGCCAGAAAAGGCAAAAGAATCCGCACAACATTTAACACAAATCAAAGTTTAATTCAACACTTACCTTTGGCTGACTCCTGAAGACGCAAGAGAGAGAAAAAGGAAAGGTCACAGTTAATAATTGGCGTTAAAAATAAACACAAATGCGGCTATTTGAAATGTTAGTGTGGATTTACACAGCAGAGGAAACAGGAGAGAACATGTGAAAATATTCATTACATGTCATTTAGCAGACGCTTTTATCCAAAGCGACTTACAATGGAATCAAGTACAATTAGCCAGGGGTGGAATCGAACTTGCGACCATGATGTCTTTCGTACACAAGGTAGGGTCTTAACCACTGAGCCACTCCACCCCCACCCCCAACCCCTATTCATCAAACATTATCATTATTATTATTGTTATTATTATTATTGTTGTTGTTATTATTGTTATTACTATTATTGTTATTAATACTACTACTAATAATAATAACTACATGACTACTGCATAAATAACCTGTCTGTTAGAGGAGTTTCAAGTGGGATCACGGCACGACTTTGTGATAATAATGATTTCCATTATTGGAAAAATGATGCATCACTCTGACTAACAGTTTTGGACACAATTGTAAACAAATGTAATATCTCGGTTCAAATGTCAAAGTCAGAAACACAGAGAAATGCATACAGATTTTTATTTTACTTTATTGGGCCATTTTTCTTCCGTAATATTTTTTTCTGCCTCAAAGCAAACTCATATGATTAGTTTAATGACATAAATAAAAAAGGAGAAAAACTGGTCGAGCCATGGATCACTCTGCTTATGAGGCATGTCATTAGGCCTGTGAGAAGGCTTTTACTTTTAAAATCACGTACTAAACCAAAACAATAAAATCTAGTTTTGAATGTAGCTCGTAGCTTCATTATAGCCAGGGGCTTTAATGGTTTTTAATCTGCTTGTGTGTGTGTGTGTGTGTGTGTGTGTGTGTGTGTTACCTCTTTAGGACATTTTCCTGGCATTTTTATGACTTTGTCAGGACCAGTAGTGCACATAGAGACAGACTCATTCAAATAAGTGTCAGTTTTTAAGCAGATACTCAAATCAATGTGCACTAGTTGCAAATAGTAGAAGGGCAGCAGAAAACCACAGCATAGAAAAAAAAACCTGATGCAACTCCAGGTCAAAGTCTGCAGAGCAAGAAGGGAGAGTGTCCGGGATAAGGACTCAAAAGGTGTTTTAAAACTGAAGTGAAGCCTGAAAATCTGCTGAGTGACTCATCCTCTTTAGTTGATTGTGAATCAAGCAGGGAGGACGTCCTTCAGCAGCGTGAAGAACCTCACAGTCTCTCCGTGTCATTGACGCACAAATCATACGGCATAAACCTCTTTAAAACACACTTGTCACAGTGTTTTTTAGGTGGATTCCAGAGCAGACCTCTATAATAGCCCAGGCATCAGCATTCCAGCAAGCAAATGTCAAATTTAATTATCAAACGTGTACTAAGCTCATACGGTGCCATCCATCACGTGCAGCATTTAAATTAAGTCGGCAGCCGAACAGGAAAGTTCAAGTTCACTTCAGCACATGAAACCCTGCATTATGTTTAATTCTCATTATTCATTATGTGTCGTAAATGTTGACCGAAAAAGGAAATGATTTATTCACCACAGACCAAACCTGAACTAGTCACTGTGAGACAGTGTATATGGTGAAGTCGATCTATAATTGGTTTTGTATTGACAATGCATCATATGTCTACTTGTATGTGGAAAACTATCAATATCAACTGATTTAAAATGTTAGATCATGTCAACATTTGTTGCCATTACAGCTTTACTTCTTGTTTCATCAATCTTTTTAAACTACTAATCACCCCTGACATCTCCATCTCACCATTCCCCCTCTGTCCTTTCACATTTCTTTTACCCGTGTATTAACAAAACAAAAACAAATGACTTTGTTGATGAACAGAGTTGCCAACTAGTGAAGTTACGTTGTGGACAAGGTGGAGCATCGGCAAACTCAAAAGTTGAGACATAAAGAGAGTAAATATTGAACTTGTACAACTGCCACATGACCAGAAACATGACGCCGCACGATTGAAGTTGTGTCTATGTCTGCAGGATGTGTAAAAGTGGGTCATTTTTGTTGACATGTGCGTCATATAAACTTAAAGATGAAATGTGAGTATTACAGAACCCTTCTGTTGCCCCCAAGTGGTCAGAAAAATACTTACAAGTCTGAATCTGGCTATGGAAGTAGATAGATAAATAGATACTTTATTAATCCCAATAGGAAATTCAAGTAAAGCAAATACAAAGTTTCTCCTTTTCACACATTTTATTCTGTAGATGTGGAAAAAAACACGCCAACAAGTCTCTCTAGTCTACTGTTTAGGGTTATTTTTAAAAAGGAGTGTCTATAGTTAGTTAGCGCCATAATTAAACACTGTAACATAGAAACCAGGTCCTGCGTGTGCCAGCACAAGAACACCTAACCGTCTTGATATACAGTACTGTCAGAGGGCTGCTCCACAGAAGCATCACTGAAGAAAGCTGATTAAAAATGTTTCCCTCATGCTGGGAAGTAAATGCAGTGGTCACCCACTGAGCAACTGTACAACTCAACAAAGAAACAACTGCATATGAACCAAAACACCTCTGACCAAGGTACTCAGTCTACAGCGAAGCCCAGGGAACCATAACACCAGATACACACAGGCTTTACTCAAGCAGAAATATCAGTTTTAGGGTTAAAGACAGCAAATTTAGTAAAGGCCACACACATGAGGGGGCTGTCCTGAAACAAGGCCTCCCTCTGTGAGACTTGGCTGGTGCATGAAAGAGCAACATTAAGTCCTGTCCTTTCCTCGACAGGCAAGGGCATTCCTGAGATAACTGGCAGAGCCTCGCAGCACCAAGGAGTCACTACGGCAGAGGGAGGAGGAGGAGGAGGAAGGTAGGTCACAGAGTCTGTGTCCAACAACAACAACACACAGGCCTACAAAACTTTACCAGCCTCTCAGATTAGAGCGGCTTGATAACGCACATCCCTTATGGGTGGATATTACAAATACCAGACTCCCGAGTCAGGATCTGAAACAAGCAAACACTTGTGATGCTATAAACAGATAAAAAAAACATATAACTCTTTAAAGTAGGGTTCTTATCTAAGCCAAGCACAGATAAGAAAGGCACATAATTTCAGATACATTTTTCTAAAAAAATGTTCTGATAAACATTCCTGCAACAATTCCATGTCTATTTGCATTAGGCGTAGCCAATACTGTATAGCTTATAAATAATATCTCAATATTTTTAGGCTATGACCCAGTGCATGAGATATATCTCTGGACACACAGTGTTTCACTGAGCTCATGAAAACATTTGTTAGGAGGTCTGTGCTCCTCACAGGACGGTGACAATACCTTCTAAATACTGCAATACAAAAATAAAAGAAAATATCTACTGTAAAATGATGAAAATACAAGCCACCTTTAAGTTTAGGTGAAACCTGGTGTATTTCTCTGACTTTTAAATGTTTATTAAAGGATATTTACATGTGAAAGAAACCATGGGGGCGGGACTAGATAAGCTTTTGCTTCTCCCGCTTTCCCTTTCGGTTATGTGTATTGTGATGATGAGTGATCTAACTGACATGACCGAAACAAACATAAATAAATCAAAATAAATAATGATGGTTAAATTCAGCTTTAACAGGCTTATAATTGTTGTGAACTGAGTTTTCTTGAACAAAATTTAATATCATAATATCTGATTAAATACTTCATTGTCTGTGCTGTGCTGCAACAGTCTTTAAAAGACATCATATGCATACATATTATAAACTATCAACATCTTGCCGCAGCAGCAGCATGTGTTTTTAAAATGGCATTGATGAAAACATGGTTTAAACTTGATGTGTTAGAGGTTTGCCAACTTTTGGTGAGCGTCCACGTTATGAAAGCAGCAGCAAAGGCTTCATTAATCTCCAGCGCAGAGGGTCTGACAGTCCCCCGCTGTATTTTCTGTTTGCAGGTACTAGTGGTGCTGTAGTATATTAACACCCCCTGAGGCTCAGCTCAGCAATTCAGTGAAACTAGCCAGGCATTAAAGCTGACTTAAGCAAAATCAGAGGAGCCTGTGTTTTTCGTCAGTACCTCCCCCGGCAAACAAAGCTGGCACATAATAGAAACGAGTCCACTGGGAAACTCATAAAGAGGGCTCTGATATAGAAAACAATGTCTTCCACTTCCAATAATGGTTGTCCAAAATGACTTTATATCCTCCTTTTATACTATACATCTTCTAGTTGTGCAAAGTGCTTGTATGTGTTGCACTGAGCCTGTAAAACCTGTTCATCGCTGGAGAAACATACCGCAGGAGAAGCGTGTCAGGACAGAAGAGACACTCACCGATACATTCATGCATTTGAAAAAAAACATATGAACAGACTAAGTGCGAAATATGAGCCGATCTCCATCCACAAAGAGTCAGATTCATACTGTCAAGTGAGCAGTGGATTACTTAAAGACATTTTTACTGAACGAGGTAACCTGAGAAAGGGCCAAACCCTCGGGGGAGCATGTACCTGCACTGCTCTGACTCACTGCTACAACAGGAGCTGCAACAGCAAACATATAAGGAAGCATACAATACAATTGTGCACGCAACTAGTTCTGCAACTAACTACTAATTACTTTCATAATAGATGCATATTTTCTTTGTTTTTATCAATTAAATATTATTATTTGTGCCATAAAAAGTCAGAAAATGGTGAAAAATGTTCATCACTGTGTCCCAAACCTCAAAATCCTCAACAGTTTTGTCTCTGAATAAAACTCAAAAGAAACTCACAACATTAAGTGATCATCAGAATAGTTATCAATATGTTTAATAATCAATTAACTGTTGCAGCCCTACACACATACTGTATATTGTTTATTTGTGACTGCGTGTGATATAATATAACACGAAAAATAAAGTGTTTCCGGTTTGGCTCGATGCATAATTTATGTTGTAACTTAAATTCTGAATCCTAATATTTGTCCTCCTCCTCCTCCTCCTCCTCCTCCTCCTCCTCCTCCTCCTCCTCCTCCTCCTCCTCCTCCTCCTCCTCCTCCTCCTCCTCCTCCTCCTCCTCCTCCTCCTCTCCCCTGTTCTTACAGCTCATCTGCCTGAGCAGGACTGAGCTGGAACAGACACGCCCTTTGTAAAGAGAGGAATGATGCAGGAACAACGAGCGCGAGAGAGAACGAGGGGGAGAGATGAAAGAATGGAAAGGAGTCAGAGGAGGTCGAGTGTGGAATGAGTTTGATCTGAGCCTCTTCCAAAACAACTTAGTACTACTAACTAGTGCCAGTCTTAGGTTATTTCCTGAGGGAAATAAGTTGACGTAATTTAAATGCCGTATAATTGAGCAGGGGAAAAACTGAGCTCCTGAGAGTGGTACTTCATTGTTGTGGCAAAATAGGGGCAATTTTATTTATTGCATACAGGTTTCCAACTTCTGTGAGGCGGCACGATTTACTGGGGTATTATCTTGTTTTTATATCTTTGTTTCTAATTCACACAGTAGGTTTTCACTTACAATTAAGCCGACGACACTGTTCCAATTGGACTATTGTCTTTGTCCCAGTATAAAAGAATTGCTGTGTCCTCCTTCACTCCACCCTGCCCCCTTTCCATTTGATGGAATTAAGCAGCGTGCGACTACTTGTTAGCATGTCAAGCGGCATTCTGAGTTTTCCTAAATTGAATTAAAAATATCCAATTATTAAAAGAATACAATTGGCCTCCTCATCAGAAGAAAAAAAACGTAGATTTTTGTACCTGTTTTTAGTTGGACTAACACAATAATTCAATTTTGTCTAATGTCATGTAGCGGTTATTAAGACTCAGGTAACGACATCCAAGTCCTGATAGAAGTCCCAAGTCTAAGGTATTTTAAATTCTGTTACTTTTGATCCTGACACGAGGCCAAAAGCTCAAAAGTTCAACACCTCTCCAAAAGTCTCATTAATTCAGAGAAAAGGGTAAACATATAATGATATCTCACTGTGGCTATAGCTACAATAAAAGCTTGGCTTTTCCTCTGAACTAAAGATCCAGGACCAAAAGGAGAAACACGCAGACCGAAAAAGGAAAAAAACAAAACTCTGCAAAAAGTAAATTCAGCATCTTACCGAGGGTCTCCTTGGTTCAGGTTGGTGATGGCTGGATGCAGAACTGTCTGATTCCCCTCCATATCCACCACAGATTTTGTTTTTAGGTCCTTTTCTAAATCAAAACAGAAAACAAGGAAAAAACATGTTGTTTATTGTTATAATAATAATAATAAAAAAATATATACATATATATATATATATATATATATATATATATATATATATATGTATTTTTTTTGAAAGAAAAAAATATGCAATCAAAAAAACGGAGCAGGATGTTTAAAACAAACAAAAGAATAGAAAAATATTAGGATAAAAGTAATAAATGATAATTAAAGATGAATTTAATTCCCGAGTGAAATTGTGGTTTAAAAGTTTATTTATGGACAAAAAACAAAAACACTTGATAAACAAAAAAAAAACTCCTATCACAAGATATAGTTGCAAAATGCATTCACACTTTATAGATGCATATATTGAACCTGTGTAGAGGAAAATTATATTGCAATAAAGTTTGTTATTAAATTTTATTAAATAAATCTAATCATCATGACAGACTTGTTTAAAACAGCCTGTATGTGTTGGTCATCATGTCTTTCTGAAGCGGTGACAGTGCAGAATAACAGGTGGCATACAGTACACCATGTGTGTGCCAGTTCCTCATCTTTGTAACACAAGCAGACCAACATGTAGAGCCAGGAAATAGATTTATCGATGATGAATCATCCAGGACAGGACTCGCCTGTGCAAACATTACTACCACTTTACTACTCCCTGCGCAGACAGTAAGGAAAAGCAGGGTCACACCTTCTCTTCCTCATTCCTACCTGCAGAGGAAGGTTTTAAATGCGAGGACGGCACTTGAAGCGTCCAATCACGGCTGGGAATACGGCAGGGCACATGTGACATGGGCTATAAACCTCGGAAAAGGTGATAAAGGTGTGAACTCAGAGGTTCCCAAGGGATATTTACTGCTGCTCGGCAACACAACAATGTGTCTGCTGACATCTGAGTCATGCTTAGCTGTTGTCAAAGGTTTTTGGGCAAGTAGTGAAAGCGTCCCTGTGTGTGCATTTTCGCCCATTTTCTGTCAGGATGTGATGTCAGCATCTTGTCAAAATTTCCTATTTCCATTCCCACAGCACTCCTGCCAAAACTTACCCAAAAGAGGTACAAAATAAAACTTTACAGAGCTCAGTGAAGGAGAAATTCACCAAGTTAAACACACAAATCCAGCCTCCATTGTTTCTTCCTAACTATAAATTAGCAGGAGCTTTACAAAACCAAGAGAGATATGGAAAGTCCCTTAGGAGAGGAGGAGGGTGCGCTTGCCTCATGAAAACACTAACAGTACTGTGCAAAGGTCTACAAAGTTTTAGAAATGCTATAATGACTATATAGAATGACTCGTCAATCTCTTTATTACAAAATAAAAAATTACAGTAAAGAGATGTGTCAGTGTTTAGTGTGATGCTTCCTTACACTTGAAGTGGAGTGGAACTCTAATTAACTTTACCAGTAACACCTGTGTCTGCATTTCATATTGAAAATGGCAGCTGTTGAAAAAGGTCCATTACGCCAGATTTATTTAAGATTATTTACTCAAAATGCCAAAGACATGGAATCATAATTTACACAAAGATAGTGACTTGTGCACAGTTGCTGCATTGTTCCGTCATGACAGTTTCAAGTGTCACTATACCACACTCACCTCTCCTGTTCATTGGCCGCACACGAACAGCCACCTTCACATTCGAGTCACTGAGGCCGCTGTCGTCCATGGTGTGACTTTACCTGTGGTTAATGAATGAAAGGACTTAAGTTAATGCATATTTAACTACTGCATGTATACACCAAAACAACAAAATCTTGGTGGTGTTTTTTTTTTTTAAATGGGGGGTCCAGGGACACCTGGCAGTCCATGGCACACTGCTAGGGGATCTGTGGAAAGTTTCCAGATTCATCCATTTAAGTTTCAGTGTGCAAAGTGACATTTAATGGTCACAATGCATGGTTTGATTGTTTGAGCTGCTGTACTCGTCTTTTCTTTGGAAACACTGGAACTGATGTCTGTATGTTATTTTATCTATTTTATGGACCCTTGATTCCTAAGAAAGGTGAATTGAAACATCAGTAAAGTACATATAAAAGCATTCTTCTAAAGCTACAAAAACCAAATCATTTTCTCATTTTAAAACAATTATACATTTTAAAAACACACTAATGGGTAGTGTATTTCATTTCTGCCAATAAACTCTACTAAACCTTCAATTGACCTTTAAAATATAATTATATAGGCCTATATTCTTACTTTAAAAAAGGTACAATGAATCATAAATGCATTGTAGTAATTAGGGTGGAGGTTATGGACAAAAATGCTTCAAATCAGTCTCCATGAAAACTTCACGTGCAATAAAATGTCAGATAATTAAAGTTCAGGTTTTGGAGTTAAACAACTGTGGTTTTAAACACTTACACTAAACATTCTCTGAGACAAAAGTATTATGTGTCACAAAGTGTTTGCACATGCAGGGCATAAACATCAGAACAAACTTAACCATTGTCATACTGACATTACATGGAATTATATCATGAATCATATAGCCAAACTATTAAAAATGTACATTTTATCATCTGAAATAGTGCATGCATTATTTCTATTCATATTATTTATTGTCAAATTATTCCAATACATGAGGGCGTTCCAATATGTAAGAGTAGTTTAAGTGAGATACATGCATGTCACTGAATTACACCTGAACACATCTTTTTTTCCATTTTGCCATAGCAGCCAATATACAGCGCCTCTATTAATGAACACAGCCAGCTACAGACTCATTTATGCCATAAGGTAAAGAAGAATTTGTGTCTTTGAAAGAGAAGTTTAACACTGACCGTGTTCAAGAGTGCGCAGTAGTTCCTTCAGGCACCTTGAAGTACACACGGGACAACAGCAGTAGTAGTTAGCCCGAGACGCTAAAGAAAGCTGGAGAACAGGAGCAAACAAACACACATTGCTGCTCTAATTCATTGACAGTGACTGCTGGTAAATGTTACGTGACTCCCCCCGCACGGCGTCCATGTGGATTTATTAAAAAAGAAAGCACTTACGGTAGTCCACCACTCATTGCCACGACCCGTCCACCTGTTGCATTTCCTGAAACTTCCCACAGAGACCAGTCAAGCCATGACAACTCGCAGCTAAAGGGATTTGCTGTGAGATTTAGCGAGCTTCCAGGTTCAGTTTCCCCGGGTGGCGCTCAGCTCTGCACACACTCGTACAACTGGTTCAGAGGCGAGCTCAACACCACCGTGTCAATCCACATGCTTTACAACTCTGTGGGGGCTTTTTTCAGTGGAGGAGATTTGTCCCAGCTCTGGTTTGTCCCGTTCTTGAGAGGAAAACGTCGCTAATTTGTCACATGATTTAGCGACGATATCTGAAAATACTCACTAAACATTTATATTATTTTCCTGTTTTCTTTAATATATTTTTTTTCTTAGTTTCGTTTACCGGTTTAGCCAATGTCAACAATTCATATCAATTATTCATATCAAATACACTGTCAATTTTTTAACCTTTTTTTAATTTAAATAAATGACATTTTCCTGAGAAATGCTCCTTTTTATTGAGACAAACGTGTGCAATGGGGATAACGACGTTTTTATTTAAGACACTTCATTTATTTAAGACACAATTTAAGGCAGTTTATGGAATGGGCATGTTTTCATCATTTTACGACAGTTGTCATTGCTTTACGACAGAAGCCGTGTTTCGCCGCAACGTGGAGTTGTTTACTAGAGTGGACAGCACTCGCCGGTTTGTGAAGTAGATGTAGAGTCTTTAAGCAACAGCCACCCGTTTGAGACTGGACCATTTGTTCAACGGAAGAAATGGGGAAGCCAAAGAAAAAGAGTGAGTGTGTGACAAAGAGCTTTAAATGTCTGAAATGTGTTTGTAAACTGTTCGAGCTGCTTGTAGCTTGTTGCTAATGCTAAATACAAGCATTATTGGTTTTTACAACAGACATAGCTGTGTCTTAACTCTGCTTTTTTGTTTTTTTTGACACTAGAAACCAGTCATTTATGGTATGAAAGCTGTATTTAATTGTCTTATGAAATTGACCTGTTGACTATTAACATTTTAGAGCATTAACGTGGCTGCGTTTGCCCCTGATGAACTGTTATAAAGAAGACATTTTGTCAAATATTATACTGTAATGATGATCGATATTTTCAGATGACCACAGCCGGGCTGAGCTGATGATGATGACCATTGCTGACGTTATTAAACAGCTTGTTGAAGCCCACGAAGAAGGCAAAGACATCAACCTCAACAAGTAAGTCTTCTCCAGTTACTTTGACATTAGTCTAACTTGATTTTCTGTGATTTTGTTGTGGTGTCAAATATTTAAGCTTATCAGGTATCCTGGCTATTGATCTGCTACTATGTTGAGCATGTGACACAGCTTATTTTGCTGTGTACATCTTTCAAATTGTTTCCATAGTTGTTTTTGCAAGGAAAACAATTCATTTCTGAAAACAAAAGTTGCTGTGTATTATGTTTGGACTCTTTTTGGACTCTAATGAGACCAAAATGCACAAAAAAGGGATTGGTACTAGCCATTATATATAACTTGTCCTGTTCTTTAATTACAAAATATACAAAGTGTTTGTTTTAATGATTGATTGTTTTGACCATGACTTTAGTCATATTAATTTATATTTTACTGCTTTTAACTTTTTTCTGTTTCATCTGATTCACAAATGTATTGCTTTTTTTGTATCAAGCAAGTGTGTTTTGAAAGAATCCATATAAGAGAGTCAGGAAGTGATTCATATTTTATTTTCCATGTTTGCAGTAACTGCAGTGAGTAGATCCTGCCACTGTTTACACTGACCAGATTATCCGACTTTTTCTGTCACTCATTTTCACAATAATTTGTTTTTAAACAGAGTAAAGACAAAGACATCAGCTAAATATGGACTTGAAGCTCAGCCACGATTGGTGGACATCATTGCTGCAGTTCCACCACAGTACCGTCGTGCTCTGGTGCCCAAACTAAAGGCCAAACCCATCCGGACTGCCAGTGGGGTATGTAGCCATCACTTTTTCATGCTGAGCTATATATGACTTCAAAATCATCATGTGTCATGGTCAGTTGCCTGTAATTACTTCAGTCTAATAGAAGTAAATACAGGAGTAAACCGACATGAAATACAAATAGTATGATTAACTGAAGTATCAGTCATTTGAAACACAAATAAAACTTTTAATGTTTCTCCAATTCTTCTGAAGTAGTTGTAAATTGTACCTTTCAACATATCATTTAAACTTTATTTGTATAGCACTTTTCATGCACCTAAAATGCAACACACAGACACATTTAATAAACTTGTATGTAGAGGGCCAGGATAGATCAATAAGGATACAAAACACACAAGAAGGAGCCTTAGAAATTCTATCTTACCAGTTTGCAAATGGGAAAACACCAATGACTGGGTTAAAATATAAATTAATTTTAAATTTTAATGAACTCCTGAGATGATGGATTGATACGAGTGAGTAAAACCTAAGAACAAAATAAGAAAGTAAATAGAAATAAAGTTGCTGGACAAAGATGCATACAATTTAATATCTACAAATTCATTAAACAAGCATATTTGGAAATGAAAATATAGAGAGAGTTGAGTACAACAGGAGTAATTGGCCTCAGCTTTTAAAAAGTTGTTCTTTATCAGGGCTAATCTATGGATTATTAAGTGTTTGGTATTTTAATGTTTTGATAAAGACTTACAACTGAATTTTCATTGAAAAAAGTGTTTATTATATTACCAATTTATCACCATAGAGTAGAGAAATATTTCAAAAACTGAGTGTCTTTTTCTTTGTTGCAGATCGCAGTTGTGGCTGTGATGTGCAAACCTCACCGGTGTCCTCACATCAGCTTCACAGGCAACATCTGTGTGTACGTATTTCTGTCATCTCTCATTTGTGAAGTTATTGAATGTTAGACGTGAGCTTGTCATAATTATGTAATTTAATTACTGTATGTGCAGAAGCATAAGGAAAACATTGTAAGAGTTTACTGAATGTTTATGACTCAATCTTTCCTCTGGCAGTTACTGTCCTGGAGGACCAGACTCAGACTTTGAGTACTCAACACAGTCCTATACTGGTTATGAGGTAAGTTTAAAATGTACAAGCAATTAGGGCTAGCAATGTGTGTGTATATATATGTGTATAATTTAAATATTAAAAAGCCAAAGATCCAACCAATTCAGCCAAATCAGCCCAAGCTGTATTTGTTTTTCATGTTCATCCTTATCATAGTAATTGTGTTTTCCTCTCTGATAGCCGACATCCATGAGAGCAATCCGTGCCCGTTATGACCCCTACCTTCAGACGAGGCATCGGGTGGAGCAGGTCAGTGTGTATACCTGTTATTTTATCTTTTTAATGAATTTCTTATTAGTTCTACTCTGTTGACATTGTTTCCAGTGTTGAGCCCGGCATTCCATTAGTATAAAGAAATAATGGCTTATGGCTCTTACATTCCTGCCGAGACTGAACCCGAGTTATGCCGTTGTTAAAATTTATGACCACATTAGTGTAATTCAGCAGAGCAAAACCAGTCATTAAAGCAACATTTAATGTTGGGATCTTAATTTGCTGCTGCTCTCATCTTCGTCATGGTTGTTAGAAGTCAGTTTTATATACATTTGCCGCTCAAGGTACAGTGTAATTCCACAAGCTATTATCATCATTCTTAATAACTATTATTCTAGACAACAGCATTGTTTTTCTGCGCTTCACTACATGTCACTGTACTTGCAATTAGACCCTATAACATGGGTTGGTGTTAAATAAATTGACTTTTAAATTGAAGTTTCTCAAAACCGATTCCGTAAAACAGTTAGTTCTTTTTAGTCCGAGTCCAAATTTTTGTCATATGAATGTACAGATGGGGGACTTTAAATTTGAAATTTCTCTTTAAGTGATAAAGTAAAACTGATTGATTTTCAGAATGTGTGTATTCAGAGATCTCCTAAAATTGATTATGTCAGTCCTTGCCAAAAATGATGGTGCAATTAACTTTTATAATATCAAATCTTCTGAGATTTGGACTTTTATTTTGAAATTTCACAAAATTGACACAGTAAAACAGTGATTTTCAGCATGTGGGTTGTCACTGATGTCCTGAGCTCAGATATGCAAGAAATTATGGAGCAAGGAACTTTTATAACACATCCAAGTTTCACATGTTTGTCATACAGTGTGCAGTCCACTGACACTATTGAAATTGATTGTGTGTTTTGTTTTATGACGTCCAGCTGAAGCAGCTGGGGCACAGTGTCGACAAAGTGGAGTTCATCGTGATGGGCGGGACCTTCATGGCTTTAGCCGAGGACTACAGAGACTATTTCATCCGAAACCTACACGATGCTCTGTCAGGACACACTTCCAACAATGTAGCCGAGGCCGTCAGGTATTCACTGATTTTAAGACTTGTGCCCTTCTTTTCCCATCAAAGTAAACCTGGTGCTAGTCCTGGCTTTTATCACCACGGCGCCACGTCATTAAGTCAGAGTGGTTCTATGGTAGTTTCACATTAGGCATGGAACTGACTTCGCAACCATCTCAGTGTTAAAGGGCTATATTTTAGATTTAAAAGGGATTTTTGTTTCTTTTTCTTAAGATGGAAAAGTATAGATAAAAAAAAAGAATAGTGATTCTGTTATTCAGTTTCCAAGTGAAAATGCCAAACATATTTTAAAAGTATTGTACTGACTGAAGCAGGCATAGATTTTAATTGGTGTGCCTTTCAGTTAAAGCGTCAGTGTGCAACTTTGGTAATTTTTGTTGTTGTTGAAGTTATTATTCTGTCTGTTTGGTGGTTGTGGAGAGAAACAATGTAACTGAGGGAGTGTTTGTGTATATACACTGGCAGATATGGGGCGGGTGGGGGCAAGAAGTATTCACAATTCACTTTGGAAACTTTTTAAGGCTACTTCTTTGTGTTTTTAGTCATCATCTAACCCGCTTTTAGTCGTCTCGCTTTACTCAAGCAATGTTTATGGTAGTATTATGTTGACTTAAACCAAATCACTTCCTATGTACAGTGCAGGAATATTACCAGGTGACATGAGATCTAAACACTGTTACTGAGAAATGTTGAGAAAACATTGTGTGACTGTGTGGTTGCACCAGCAACTGCTATCTTATCAGTACCTTCACCACACTTCAAAAAACCCTGAACTATCCTTTTAACTAAGTTGAGATGGATGTTTGGTTATTGTGGGTGATAGTAAGTTTTTATGTGTTCTGATCTGATCTGGTCAGAACTTGGAGAAGTGGCTTCCAGTGTCTGTCACTCGTACAGCAACAGATGGGACAAGAGCAAAGGTGATCCCAGAGCCGGGCAGCCGGTGCTCAATGAGGGAGTTCTGACCCCGTTTGGAAACAAATTTTGGTGCAGATGTCCGTGCTGTAGGCAGCATACGCACCCATTTGTGGGAAGTTTGCCCGTGGAGACCTCTGGACACTCAGGAGGGGCCTAATCACTGGGGGGTGTCAGCTGATTTTCATGTGACCCCTTTTCCATTGGTCACTGATTATAGGTCCACTTGACCTCACACCATTAGTCTATAGACGTATGTTCTCTTTAGACTATGACACAGTTATGGAGAAATCTGACCAACTATTTTAATACGTTTATATTCACCTTGTTGATATTACTCCTCTGTATAAAAGCTAAGCCACATTTAGTATTTATATCTGTTGTGAATTCGGCCATATTTGAAAACAACAGTGACAACAGACTCCACTAGAGGGAGCTGTCCTACTACTCTTTTGGTAACGTTCATACTACTTGTGGAAAACATGTTTTTTTTTTGGACAGAAATGAAAAGACATCATCAACACTGTTAGCATAACAAAGAGTATTAAGTGAGTAACTAATTAGTCTAGTAGGTCAATTAATAATTTATTTGACATGTTTTTTAAAGAGAATTGACAAAAACATTCTCCAGAAGAGTGCATTCCTAGGGTAAATATGTAGTTAATTGTTTTTGTCAATTCAGTTTCCCCTCTTTCATTATTCTTTCATCTTGTCATAAACAACAGTCTGATTAAATGTAACTAAAATGACAAAAATATACTTTGATATGTTGTTATACAATATTACACTTCTCTTTTTGTTGTAGTTATACCTCACAACCATTTCCAGTGTATTGCACCAAATGTATTTTAGCACTTAAAGCCATAGCATGTTTTACATGCACTTGACCGCTTTCCATTCAACTTTGCACCAAACGCCAAACCAAACATCCTTCAAGGAGCTGATATATCGTGACCATCTCTGCAGATTAGACTGTTGAATGAATCCCACTCAGAGCTGAAGAGCAAAATAAGTGAAGGCTTTCAGAGAAAGTATTTTTCAGTTATCGTGTTGTTATTGTTGCTGTTACTGAGTTAGACCAGCTGCTATCAGTGGAAGCAGGTACACATCTGCTCAGTATGGATAGGGAAGAACTCTCTGGATGATTTGGAGAAGATTTAAAGTCAATGTAGAAATACCCATTTGTTGAAGACGTCATACACGCGATTGGAGCAAATAATGGCTTTTTCGCAGAGGCTGTTTGTCAGCAGAGGCTATTTACTTTCAGAAAGTCTGATAAGATGTGAAAGGCAAGTGTGTGTGTGTGCGTGTGTGTTTGCATGTCCCTTTCTTCCTGTACACTGTATTTTTGTCAATGTTTATGTGCGAATGTACCATTCTGCTGTCAGTGTTCTTTGTTAAGATTCTATGATTACAATTATTGTGGCTGCTGCTGCGTTTGGGAAGGAGGAGGCACTTGGTCTAGCCGGGAATGACCCTTATCTCTGCCTCTGCCTCTGCCTGCCTCTGTGTGTGTGATATACCATGTGTGACATATTTGTGATAGATGTTTGCATCTTGTCGCTCACCAGGCACAACCAGCACTTGATCTGAACAGCAGCAAGACACCACAAGATAATCACCTGAGATAATAGACTTTTTATTGATTCATCTCGTACAATCTGATCATTCTCTGTGGAGCATAAACTCATGTAATTGGTATAAATCAGCCAGCAGACTGTAAAAGATAGACATTTATTGCCTGCACATACAGAATCAGAAGGAACATGAGCTGGCATGAAGGGAGCTAATGGTCATTGAAGCAGCTGGAGTGGAGAAAATAACAGCTGGCCAAGATGAGATGTGACTGTTAGGGAGATGGTGCTGTTTTTGAAATTTCAATCAGTGACTAACATAAGTGTAGAACTAACCCGGGAGTCTGGTTCAGGCAAGAAGAAAATACTCCACGTTTCGAGGTGACATTTAAAGAAGACAAGGTGGAGTCGTGCAACACCTCTGTTTACTTTATCTGACTCCTGCTTCCACACCTTATTTCCTCCACATAGTAGGAGGTGATGTTTTCGGTAACATCTCTTTTACTATTCGCCGATTTATTCAAATAAGTCTGAACCCAATTCCATGAAATTCAATTCACAGGGTGGATTTAGGACATTTCTTGAAGTCACTTCTTTCAACAATGCAGGGAATTTTAATTAATTTCTCACCAAAGAATACAGAGATTATTATAAAAACATTTCAGGCACAAAATGGGCACAGAGTGCAAATATCTAACTGGATTTTAGGGTTAGCTGAGGTGTTGTATGTGCTCTTTGTGCACTTGCGTCTTTGTCAGCAGACCTGCTGCTCATCTGCATAACAGTTTAAATTCATGGCCTTTTCCCCTAAATCTAGAATGTGGAATATTAAGTTGTACAAGACAAAAAAACTACCCACAAATACAAATTATTGATGAATCGTCAACTATTTTGATAATCGATATTTAAATAATAATTAAAACAAGCTTTCTTTGGGAAACACCAATCAACATTGTTTTTTAACATTTTCTGACATTTTATGGACGACACAAATATTTGATTAACTGTAAGTTGCAGCTGTACAAGACATAAATACTTTTTTCCACTTTGGAATAATGTAACATAATTAAGTGGAGTAGAGCTGAAACAATTACTCAATTATAAAGGATTACTTAATTAATCATCAACTATTTTGCTAATCGGTTATTCGGTTTGAAGCTTTTTTCATTATTCGAACAAGATTTCTGTTTTTAACGCTTTTAACGTTTTTTGACATTTTATGGACCATGCGATTACTCAATTAATCAGGAAAGATTAATCGATTGCGAAATAATCTTTAGTTGCAGCTCTAAAGTGGTATTTCCTTCAGGAGGTCAAGTGTTTGATAAAAGACAACTCTTTTCTCTGCCAGAACAAGGTTAATAGTGAAATGGTTCTTTATGTGAATGTTATCATTATCTACGTCCACACAAAACCACCTCCTCTTTTTGGTTTTATAAACGAGGACTAAACATTACACAATGAAAAAAAAAAACCTGGAAAGTTACTTGGCTGTAGTGCTCTCCTGGCTGGATGTGTAACACGTTATGATTGAGTTATTATTGAATTTAGAAAGTAGGTTCACATCTTTTGTGATAATTGCTCTACTTTTGATTGATTGATTGATTGATTGATATTTCAAACCATCCTTTCATTCTGTTGGAGGAAATGTATATCTTCAAGTTCTCGTCCTTGTGTTACAATTAAGTTGAATTTTAATGGGGTGTTATGTGGTCATGTTTCATGATGATTCATGTATTTCAGTGTGTGTTGAACAAAAACTTGACTTGTAAAAATGATATCCCAAATCAAAATAATAATAATAATAATAATGGCTGTCAGAAAAATCTCAGTTGCATATTTTCCCCCCTGAATTGGTCAACCCTACTTTGGCTGGAGTAACAGGATTATTAATGTGACTTCATGTGAATGAGTCATTTTTTACTAATGTTTTCATCATAAAACATTTAGACAGATTCCACTCAGAAGAAACCAGAGTATAAACAAAATGGCGAGCTGATGTCATTTACTCATATTCCTGTTAAAGAGTGCACATTTGATTTATTTCATATTCATATCATGTTTTATGCATAACCCCACTTTTGTTTACATTTGATTGAAATAATTTAAGTGGTTGCGCGGGCAGATGCAGCCTCTGTGGTGTTTTGGGTGGGTGGCTGCTCTAATTGAAGGGCAGAGAGGCGTGCAAGTCTGCAACTCTTCCTCCTGGTGTCGGTCAGATTTCTCGATATAAGCACTGTTCCATTCAGTGTGGGATGAATGTTGTTTTGTCTTAATGAGACCAGGAAGTCTGCGGTTTAGTTTGCAGCGCTCACAAAGTTTGCTGGACAACACATCGACAGCCAGTGGTTGGATGACGAGGCCAGCGTCTTCCTGATATACGTAAATCTGAATTAGTATATAAACATAATCTTGTCTTAGTGTCTTTATGTCAGCTACTCTGTTTCCAGGAAAACATTTGACTATGATAACGTCACTTACACCACTGGCAGTATTTAGAATCATCTGAGTCACTCTCATTGTTATGCATATGTTTCATCTTGTGTAAAGAGGGAGAAAAATTAGATCAAGAAATAAATGAATAATATATTTTTAGAAATATAAATTAAATGGAAAAAAATAGTCAGATAGATGCTGTGACACTGCTAACTTATGTTGCTGTTTACCACCACAGTTAGATTAACTACCTTAAACCTGCCCCTGTTAATTTACTGGGATACATTGAGATATTGAATTATTACTAGTTAAAAGGTTGATATGGGTCATAATCTGCTCATGTCAACTGATGATAATGCTAAAACAAAAACATTGATGCTCCACCATGTTTTAAATCAATAACAGAACTAATACTGTATTGAAAGCTGACTTTAATTCGAAAAAGTATTGTATTGCAGACCTAAATCGTAATTGCAATATCTGACAGGGTTTTATGGCCCTTTTACAGATTTTTGAAGCTCTTAATGGTCGAAAGCCTTTATTTTTATCTGATTTCCTTTTACCACCTTCCACTGTAGGAACCCTCAGGTCTTCTGCTTCTGGTCACTTAATTATCACAAGAGTAAAAACTAAAACTCATGGTGAGGCAGCCCTGATTTTATCATTAAAGCACTTAGTGCTACAATATCTATTTGTATGAAAAGTGCTATATAACTGAAGATTGATTTATTGATTGATTGAAAGCTCACACTCTAGTTTTTTTTTATAAAATATATGCATCTGATATATATTGGTTAATGATGATAATAAACACTTTTCTTTTTCAGAATGGGTACGATAAACATGTGCTTATCATATATCCCCAAAAACTTTAATAAAAAAAATAGTTTTTAAGACGTGATTTCAAAAAAAGCTATGGATGTGATTTGTCTGAGATCATCAGGGAGAGAATTCTCTTAATGGCTCAATCTCATTTTGTCACATATTGAGATTTTATGTTGTATTATCATCTTATGTGGTGCGATGTATTAGATGAGAGGTGGTAGAGCTAAATAGCTCCTCTTTCTTGTAATTTCTTTTCATTTGTTGTATTTGCGTATGCGTAATTTCTATGATCCAGCTTTATTAACTCCTCATCATCAGGCAGGCGTCAAAAAAGAGTTGGTGTGGCAAATATTTTTAATTTCATTTATTTAATATATTTGGCACATCAAGCATTTTCATTCCACCAAATTTGAGGGAAGCATCTGAATCCTTTGTGTATTAATATTCAGATGCGAGTGGTATATTTTTTCTTTAACTAATTTAATTTTGATGAAAGCAGCTTTTATTCTAACCGAGACCCTGGCATTAACCTTTAAATAAAGAACAAACATCCAAGGTTTTCAGACTCAATCAGCGCACATCCTCTCACTGTCGTGACTCATAAATGAGGGGGAATAATTCAAGTGTTTAGCTTTTTTACACAAAGTAAACACCCAGTAATGACTTGTTAAACAACATTGTGCATGACAAACATTTTCCTTTTGCTGTCGACTGTCTCCATTATCGCTTTGGTGTGTCTTTAATGCGAGGGTAGCGTCAGCTGTCTGGATAATGAGCCGTGCAGCCTCGTGGCATTTAAATTGATGTGGCTAAATGATCCCAGCATGTAGAGCCCTGCAACTCTCTAAGACTAAATAGTCTAATTGCAGAAAGCATATTATGTCAAGTAGGAACACAGCATTATATGATAACCTTATAACGAGAGGAAATGATATGAACAGAAATGACTCAGGCTGCAAAGGGGTGGGAAAATGCCCAGTTAATTTTCGGTAAACTTCCAGAAACTTTCATTTGGAATTTTGGAAATATTCCAAATACCACATTTTCCATAGTAATTATTGAGAATTAACTGGAATTTTGAATATTGTATAATAATGTAGAGAAACAGTGTACAAATATAAACATGTTATTTTTAGCCGACATCACTATACGATTTTATACGAAATCGCTATACGAAATACGATTTTTCTGGGCTTTTTATGGCCTTTTAGGAAGGTTTTACAAAACTGAACCTCCCTGAATTAAAAAATATAGAATATAAAGATCTATAAACGCCTTTGTCCATGTCTCAAGGTGTCCTGTGAAGAGTTTGACAGGTGTATCTTTTACTATTGTGGTCAATGGGAAAACTGCTTTTTGGTCCACATGAGTATTATTTTTTGTTGTAGTACCACAAGTGACCACTGGAAAAAATTAGTTTCAAGCCAGAGCGGGAGGTGCTCTATTCAGTTGTTGTACATTCATGTTATATGATGGATACATTCCCCTGTTATGTGATGGAGGAATGCACAGTGCATGTATGGGGTGTGGCCTCATTAGCCCCCAGTATGTAGTGTGTGAGGTGCCTGTGATTGAGGACTAGCATTTATATTCAAATGTATTTGCATCAAATGTGATTGTTTTTGCCAAGATAATGCGACAATAAATTAGTTCCAACCTTCAATTTTGAAAATTTCCAATGTATTCCTGATAATTCCCATTAATTTCCATGGAAAGTCTCCAATTTTGAAAGTTCCTGTAATTTTGCAACCCCAGAAATGACTGAGATGGTTTTCCTCCTGCAGGTATTCTGAGCGCAGTAACACCAAGTGCGTTGGAATCACGATAGAGACGCGGCCGGACTACTGCCTGAAGAGACACCTCAGTGACATGCTGGGCTATGGCTGCACACGTCTGGAGATAGGAGTCCAGAGTGTATATGAAGACGTGGCCCGCGACACAAACAGGTGAGTGGACAAATGCAGATAAGAAAGCAGCAGCTGGTTTGACGGTGTCTTCAAGTTCTTCTCACCTGCAGGTGTTTTCTTTTCACACACACACAGAGGTCACACTGTGCGGGCTGTGTGCGAGTCTTTTCACCTGGCAAAGGACGCCGGCTTCAAAGTGGTCGCCCACATGATGCCAGATCTTCCCAACGTGGGCATGGAGAGGGATGTGGAGCAGTTCATTGTGAGTATCACTGTTCAATGTGTACCTGTTTTTATGAAAGACATCTCTTGCATTTCGTATCCAAACAACGTCAAATAGTAAGTTTGTAAGTTGCCTGCCAAGTTTGAATCCTGTCAAGCCATTCAACAAATATGTGATACAACAGTAACACTTGGAGACTTGGTTATAGTTTTAGGGTTAGAATTGGGTTCAGGTTAGAGATAGGTTAAGGTTTAGGGTTAGGCTTGTAGTTGTGAGTGTCCTCACTACGAATGCTGCACAATTGTCTACGTGTGTTGGGGAGGCTGTGTGAGAGGAGACAAAGTGACTATAATATATACGACTTGCATTTCTACTGATTTCTCTTGCTGGTCTGCTGCCTCATTTGGTATGTGTGTGTCACATAGGTGTATCTGAACAAAGGGATTTTAAACCATCACAAGGTAACGCACTTGAAATGACTAATGTAGGCAGCAGCAGTAGTTGGTCAACTGCACTGTGCTTTGATGTAAAGTCAGATTTTCTCTCTGGACTTAAGTGTGAGGAGTGAGTGGTTTACAAAATGAAGTTCCCAGATTTAGAAGGCTACCTAAAGGCAGGAACAATTGGAAAACATCATATTCTTCATATACTGTAGATCAGATGTATGTTTTTATCAGGTGGCTAAAATGTGTTTTGCCTCCATGTGATACTGAGTGTCTTGGTTCTCGGCTTGTTCATGAAAACAGCAGTGCTCTCGGTTGGTGTACTCGGCACAGATGGTGTTGATCACAATCAGAATGCCTTTTTAATCCCTGGGGGATATTGAGTGATGATGTGTTGACAATGTTTAGATACTTCATACAGCAGTGGTCAGAGGCCCAGGGGCCAACACTGACCCACCAGCAAAATGTTCTTTTTTTTTTAATGATTTGCTTATCTTTACAAAAATGACAATTTCATACAGAGTTTGTATTCTGGTGCTAGATTTGACTGACATATGTTTTGGTTAGAAAATAAAAATAAAACACTACTGTTGTAATGGGTAGTGTAAATGTCTGTAAAACAACTGTTAGCATATGTTAGGCTCACAAAGGAAGTGGCAATTCTATCTATCAGCAGAAGAAAAGGGAAATATAGTTTAAGAGGGTTGGATTTCCTAAAATAGTCATTTTCATACAAGCTTGGATGGTTTAAAAGGAAAAAAAGTTTAGTAAAAAACATCAGATTTTGCCTAATGAAGATGTTTTGGCCTGATATTCAATCGCCAAACTAACTTGCTGACCCCGGTCATTCAGCCACACTTAAAATAACCTGAAATGTCCCTTTAACTTGGATTGTTGGAGACAACTATAAATCAGCATCATCTAACTTTGCACTAAAACAATCCACATGAATTGCCAATCAATAGCAGGATACAACAATGTATAAAGGAGGAAGTTTAGTGTTGCAGAGATTAAATTAAGTATTTTGATCAATTTGAGTGTTTTTTTTTTAAATAATCTTAACAAGCTGTCTGATTTTTTTTTTAGCTTCTTGAATGTAAATATTTTCTGTTTTCTTTGTTTCCGTGTGACAAAGAAATCATTAAGGCTGAATCCTTTTGGTTTGTGGACCAAACAATACATTTGAGAACATCATCATTTCAAGACCGATCAAGGTTATGAAGTATAGTTTCTGAGTTAGACAAAGTTCCTCAAAGCAAAGAAAATGGGGGGGAAAAAAGAGACTAAAAATACCACCAGCAACATCACGCATCAGGCTGATCCTTAGGTTTATTGTTTGTGACATTAGTAATCATGTCTTCCTCCTTCTTTTTTTCTTACTTTGCATCGTAGTGCGTCAGTGCCATTTATCTCACAAGTATGTCCTACATGTAGCATCTTAAAATAGAGGCAGAATAGCAGTGTGACTCGATAATAGAAAAACCCTGTCAGATGTTTCTCAACAGCAGGCTGACTTAGAGCTTAGAGCTCTGATTGGAAACACGGATGAAATATGGATGTGCAGAATCAGACGGTTCCACCTCACAATACGCCTGACTGTAGGATGTAAATGAGGACTCCGTTGGAGGCGACACTCATTTGGTTTCATGTTCTTTTTTTACACCTACCACACACACACACACACACACAAATCAAGTGATTGAGATCACAATACAGCAATAGACAATGTGTCACTAATTGGTGCAGGTGAGTATCTGATGCACCCTCGTGACAGAATGTGACAGTCACCGTGTCAGAGGCAGAGGTAGTGCAATTTCTCTTACGTCTTCCAGTTTTATTATTTCCCTTTATTGCGGTCTGATTACTGACAGTGCGATGACTCACAACGTGTTGCATTACAAAAGAACTGTCTCTCCGCTCTCTGGCAGATGTGAACACGTGCAGACTCTCAATAGTGTCGCGTAATGAGCTTCTAATTAAACATGAGGAGACGAGAAAAAAATAAGGAACGCTCCGCTGTTTTATTCTACTGGGGGAATTTTAGAGTAGAGCCCCAACCATTTCAATAGAATCCAAATTGTTTCCGATGATTGTGATGATAATCACTCTCTCCGCTGTTGTGCGTGTGTGTGGACATCTGGAGGAAAAACACTCTATAAATCTGGAATGTTTACGTAGACAGGAGCAGGTGAAGAGGGATTGGTCGGGTACTTGTGTCTGCGCCACTGAAGTTAAAAGAATATTTATACATTTTGCAAAACACGCTTCTTTGATTTCTGACTCGGAGCTAGATATGAAGATCGATAATGTCAAGAATATGCTGATAAAACAGCAGATATGCAGAAATTAGGGCAGTTATGAAGATTGCAAGAAATGATTATTGATCAGCAAAGTGAAGAGAGAACGTGAAGCATGAATGCAAACACACTCATCCAAATATAGACACAACACCCTTTTTTTATGATTTGAAAGACAAAGAAACTATCATTGACTAGTCAATACATGTCATCCTATTCAACAGTGGTCAGCAACTGGTGGCTTGTGGGCTAAAACTGGTCCGTCTGCATTAATATCTGCCCCGGTAGATGGATTCAAAAATCTGATTTGTGTTTTTTAAATTTGCTTATCTTCACAAAAATGACAGTCATGCAGAATTCAGTGCTTTTTATTCTAAAACAAACATGAACTGAGTCAAAGAGCAGAGTGACACTCTTTTTTCACTTTTAAACCAACACATGTCTTAAAGTTTTTCATTTTTGTACAGGATTGAACAGATTAAATTAGAAGAAAAAAGGTTAGTCGAAAGAAAACCTGGTTTTACCTGATATAATGCATATGCCCAGGAAATTTACTTGGTTAAAGCTTACCAATCAAGATTACATATTTACGTTCTTGTTGTTCTGTTTGTGTTGTACGTTAAACGGGTCATGGTCTGCTCTTACTTATGAACAGGAAGTCATATTTTTAACCCCAAGTTTTTAATTGTCCTTTGTTAAAACTGTAATTTGTAGCTTTTAGATATAAACACATGTCTGTTACATTCAAACCTTTGTCAAATGAGTTTACACAATGCTGAATGAGTCTATCAGCTCCACATGACTCTGTGTTTTTGGGTATAGAGGTGTTTAGCTCTTGTGTTCCTTGGTAACATTCCTGCAATGCATGCAGGAAATGAGCTGTTTCATATTAAGACAGAGGCAACAGAAATATTGTGCTAATAAAGCAAGGCGTTTCTAAAGTGAATTTTCCCCTGCGCTGCTGCTGTATACACACAAATGCTCCCTCAGTCAGGTCTGATAGTATTGCTTGACAGAGCCTGTTTCCAAATGAAGAGTGTAGCATACAAATAATGTTACATTGTCTCTGTTCAGGGAGACCAATCAGAAGCAGAATAATACCAATAATATAATAATAACAAAAGTTACGCACTACATATTTAAGTAACGCCACAAGAACAAACTTGAATGATAATTAGAATAATATAATAACAACGTAATACAGCACTTTGAAAATACAGAAGTAAATTAGTAAATGAATACAAAGAGCTTCACAAGGCAAGCAAGTCATTTCCTCATTAGAAATGAGGTAATTGTCAGAAATTAAGACAATAATACCGTTTAAAAATCAACAACATAACATTTAAAATGTTAGTGCAGCAGCAGTAGTAGTAGTATTATTAATATTAGTAGTAGAAGTAACAAAATGGTACACAAATACACTGACAAAATATACAACTACTAATAAAAATAGGCTTCAATTGAGCAAAAATGACAAATTAAAGGTGATCACAGTCCTTATTGTGACTTAAGACAGAGTTTTAGAATGTGCTCTCTGGTGTTTATTCTAGAATTCTACAGAAATAAAGAAGCACAACAGTGGCAGCACAGCGTGTCACAGCTTAAAGGAGTTTGACAGGAATGTTTACTCTCTTGCCACGTTAGATGAGCAGATCGATGCCTCTCTCTTATTTGTAGGCAAGAGTGTGGCCTTTCATTTGAACAGCATTATTTCTCCATTTCACGCTCGGATTTTGTAATGCTTTCCCTGAACCCCCCCCCCCCCACACACACACACACACACACACACACCCAAACAGCTCCTGCCGTCCAGCTATTTTCTTCTGCTCCTACTCAGAACACTCTGTTTTGAACAGAGGCTACTCTCGATGTTCTGTTGTTTACCCCCATGCTTCAGTTTGAGTCCTTCTCCTCCTCCTCCGCTGCCTGGGAAACTTTTGCTCTCGGGTTTCTGCGCTTGCTCTTCTTGACCCATCATCACTGCGTCATTACGGGGGCGTTTACCTCTTACCGCGTCCTTTTTGGGGCGATTACTGTTCAACCACATCCTGTGAATCACTCGCCAGTTTGAATCGCCCAAGTTAAAGACCTTTAATTCAATTACATTTTAATGACGCAGTTACTTTTTTTTTTCAATTAAATTGTCAGATTCCTATATGTGGCATGAGAAATACACATATGTGCAGATATTTATTGCAGGTTTTCCATCTTTTTCCACCTGGTAGCACAGATCTCTAATAAGGACATTTAAGATATTCACTGAATATAACTGTGCCTGCACTGAAGCCATAAATAAGGGATTTTTTAAATAAATCATGTTATGATAAAAAGTGGTACTCTTCCTTGAAACACAGCGTGTGTTGCTGAAGCGCAGCTGCCAGCGAGGTGATAGAATATAGACAGAATATAATACAAAATATTTTTATAATCGTAATAAAAGGCATTCGGTTGTAATCAGCAAATTATTAACGTCTTACATTCAACATTAAATTATTTTCCAGTATAATAGATTTATTTTGAGTCATATATATGTTTTTATTATGTAGTATATACATCATTCCATATCATAATAAAGACTTTTCCTTTGAAATCTGTGAAATATCATCATGGATATCTTAGTTGTGATATCTTGATGGAATATTGTTTTATAATTTTAAACTTATATTGCCAACCTGATACTGAACACCTGTTTTTTCCAACTTTTTAAAAAGCCTCCTCTTGTCCAGACCAGATGCTCATTGGCCCCCAAGTCATTTAAGGTTTGACAGTCCTACTTGATACAGTCTTAAAGTTCAACATTTAGGATTGTGCATATTGCTCTTTTGTATCAGACAGTGTTACCCAAACTTTTTATACCACCTGAGAGAATATTGAGCTCTCAAAGTAAACACCATTATCACCGACGTTAAAGTACAGTGGTGTAAATAGGACGAACAAAGTCATCTACGGGCATTTCACAGGAGGCAGATTTATTCATCCATCCATCCATTCATCTTCTACTGCTTTATCCTCCACATGAGGGTCACGGGGGTCGCTGTTCCAATCTCACAATAAGATAATTTACTCTCTCATCATCCTCTTCCTCACTCAGCTCCACTCTGATCACATACCCTGGTATATACATACAGTAGAACAGTATTTTTGATTTAACTCCAAGTACCACCAGAGGAAGCTCGTACACATACCACAGCCTGAGAACCATTTGAGGGATTCAATGATCAGAATTCAATATTGTTCATCAAACATTTAGACACTAAAAGATGCAGACTCACTAGGACCATGTGTTGCTGGGCTTAACGTCATTTCATAACATGTGAAATGTTAAAAGATTTCCTGTGTTTAACATATAATTTGTGGAAATTCAACACAATCAACTCACTTTAAGTGCTTTTTATGGCAGAGAGTGATCAGATTGTATATTGTCCTCACTCCAACAAACTGCAGAATGCAAGCTTGTTAAATTGTGAATTGTTGTCGGTTATCAACAGACGCGATGATGCTGTTTTGTTGTGTGTACAGTTAACGGGTTGACATATAAGTATTGTGTAGTGTTTGTGTCTCACAGACGGCAGCAGTGGACAGAGAGGACGTTTAATGAGCTGAGACTTCCGAACGCACGTCACTGAGTTTTCAGCAAACGAGGAATGAAAACTCTGTTTCCCCCTGAAATCGATAGATTGAATCCTGTGTGCAAACAAAGTTCAGTTTAAGGTTTAAAACTTTGTTTTTGTCGGTGCTGACTGTGTGCAAAAGTAAGGGATGTGTGCAGTGATGAAGGCACTCGGCACCAACAACTCTGAGCGCCTCATTTCCACAGAAGATTTAAGTCGTGGAAAAGACTCCGTGTCTTCCCTCGGATTTGTTACATTACCCCTCTGTTTGTGTGTGTTTGTGTGTGTACTGATGCATTGTGTGTGTGTGTGTGTGTGATGGTAATATGGAGGGCAGCAGCAGGTCGACACAGTGACGGGAAGCGGATTAAATGTGTGCTCGGCCCACAGACTCTCTTCCTTTTTCTTTCCTGCAGCATTTCCTCTGTCACTTGTCCTCACCCTACACTTAATTTCTTTCCTTTGTCTCCGACGTCTATTTTCTCTCTCCTCTTCCTTCCGTCTGTGTCCATTATTTTTCTTCTCCTCTCTGTTATCTTTCACTTCATCTTTTTTTTCCCTCCTGTAGTAAATTTTCACTCGACTTGTTCTCTCCCGTCACTCTTCTTCTCCTCGTCTCACCAGTCCCTTCATCTATCTCTCCTGTCTGATCTCTGTCCTCTTCCAATCACACATGGTCTCCTTGTTTGCCTTTCACCCTTCCTTATCACACCGACACCTCCAGGATGTGCATGTGGTGTGTGTGTGTGTGTGTGTGTGTCCCTTTTTGCTCTTCTCTTTATCCTATCTAATCTTCCATGACGTGCCTTCTGCGAGCAAGTGGGGAAAAATATGCAGGTTGTCAAGCGTCTTCGCCCCATGATCCAAACGAAGCATCTCAAGAAAGATCCCGTCATGCATAGTTTGGAACCTTATGTCACTCTGACAGAGAGAGCATCCAGATATAGTCAAGTTGGAAAGATGGGGAAGTAGACGGAGTGGGAAAATAGTCAAAGAGATGAAGAAGGTTATGGATAATGGAGGGATTATTTTTTTTTTTAAAACTTGCATTTATTGCCATGAAATTTTGTAGCAGGATGGGACATGATCCAAGGAAGAACCTGTTACATTTTGGAGCAGGTCTATTTAAGGGTATGAATTATTTTACCTCTTGCCGGTGCCGGTGTGGGTATCTGCTTTATGAACACGTTCTTGTTAAATTTGTGTATAGCGATACAGTGGCTTGGATTGTTGCCTCACAGCAGGAGGGTCACCTGTTCAGAGTTTACATGTTCTCCCCGTGTGCTTTTCTCCAGGTACTACTGCTTCCTTCTTTAGTCCAAAAACATGCAGATTAGATTAAGTGAGGGCCACACGGTTGGTTGGTGTAGTGGTTAGACCCTTTCTGCATGGAGTTTGCATGTTCTCCCTGTGTGTGCGTGGGTTTTCTCTAGATTCTCCAGTTTCCTCTCACAGTCCAAAAACATGCAGATTAGGCAAATTGGACACTCTAAAATTGACCGTAGGGGTGAGTGTGAGATTGGATTGTTGTTTGTCTCTATATGTGGCTCTGTGATGGACTGGCAATCTCTCCAGGGTGTGAACCTGTCTTTCACCCTATGTCAGCTGAGATTGGCACAGCACCCCCCGATCCCCCCCCCCACACCGTGACCCTCCTGTGGAGGATAAAGTGGTCGAAGATGGATGGATTAAGTGAACACTCTAAATTGAGCGTAGGTGTGAATGTGAGAGTGAATGGTTGTTTGTCTCTGTATGTTTGCAACTGGCTGTGACCCCGGCTTTCACCCTACGTCTGCTGGGATTGGCTCCAGACCCTCGTGCGTAGTGAAAAAGTGGTAGAAAATGAATGATTGAAAAACCAGTATGATATGGTAGAGTGTAGAAACAGCCTGTGCGGACATTAGTCCAGAGTTTCCCCTTGGATATTCCACACACAGACTCTTTCAGACCAGACACTGTGGGCTTTCTTTCGAACTAACTTTACCGCAGTCTTAATGAGGAAGGGGAAACAGTGTTAGTGCTGCAGCCAATGCTGCACTACAGAATTAAAATCACAGGGGTAATTGTGATGGACCCCTCAGCCCCTTCACTGACTAAAGGCAGTGTAGCAGGCATATTTCATATCACACGTAGCAATGTTAATGAACATGTTTGCAGATAAAAGAATATGCGATTCTTTTGTGATTATAAATATTATAATCAACTGATAGCCCTAAAAAGGGACAAACAAATGTTAATAATTCCTTTTAAACGAGCATGTTTTGTGGTCACCATACCACACTGAGGTGCTCCTCATGTCACCATAGACCACAGCAGGCAGAGGGCAGCAGGAGAACTTTGCATCCCGCACGCGTCCATCGTGACTGTCCTGATAATGAAATTCGATTGCAACTTGCTTCCAGCCTGAGATCCTCTCTCACTTATCTCTTGTGCACAGATGCTCCCTGTTTCAGGGGGCGGGGAGGTGTGTGTGTGTGGGGGGGGGGCCATCTTTTAACAGGGTTTCCTCTCCACCAACCAACAGGATTGTGATGCGTGATTTACAACGATAGCAGGCAAAGTCCCTAAAATAGTCTCCAGACTATTGCAATTGAAGTATTGTTATTTTTTTCAGATTACATCCCCGCGCGTTCTTCCTTTTAGGTTTTAGTGAAGGACCATGTGGCCGCCGTGTCCTCGTGTGATTAAAAGCTGTGATGAGAGAGAAAGAGAGAGCGAGAGAGATTAGAAGATACTGATAATGCAGCAGCCTGTTTTTGGATAATCTTGCCTCGGCTCCAGATCTTCATGGTTCTGATCATACGATAGTTGCCGTAGAGGAGGAGAAAATGACTGGAAATCACTCTTGTTCCCCCCCCCTCCCCCCCACACTGCACTGAGCCATTTATCAACATTTGTTTCCTTCAATCAAATAACTGAGCTCTGCTCCCTTTGACGTCTGCCTCACATAAATCGGGAGGATGTCTTCTTTTCTTCAGAGCCTCTGCAGTTTTTATTCAATGTTCAGACATTTGTCCTTACTGAGGCTATTTGTTCTGTTCAGACTTTGTCTTTACTCATTTTTAGGAAGCTTCATTAACACTGCAAATATGTATTTAGCTTGTTAGGTTAGGCACGACGAAGTTGGTACTTGGGAAAAGGGATTCTGTTGGTTCATGTTGAAATACATTTTAAGATTAAATAAGATTACATAATCCTGTATTAATCCCACGATTGGGAAATGTATGGTTTTTCAGCAGCAAAAGCACTATTAGGATTAGTTTTACAAGGATAGGTGGAGTAATGTCATAAATCTGTAATATTCATGGCCAATTCACACAAATTTCAGATAAACTATCACAAAGTGGGAGGGGCAAATTGATTGACGCACCACCGTCACCTCCTGTCGTCATGTGTGTATGACATTGATTCCTGCGTGTACTACTCTGCATGCAATCTATAAACTGCTCCACAGACTTCATCGGCATTGTGTGACGTCATATGACAAAGGTTTTACTGTTTGAAATTCATGTCGGACCAATTTCAGAACACATTTTCATTGCATGAGTTGTATCCCGTGTGTTTCCTTGCAGGAGTTCTTTGAAAATCCAGCTTTCAGGCCGGATGGACTGAAGCTGTATCCAACGCTGGTGATCCGAGGCACGGGGCTGTACGAGCTGTGGAAGACTGGCCGCTACAAGAGCTACTCGCCCAGCGCTCTGGTCGACCTCGTGGCACGGATCCTGGCACTGGTGCCGCCCTGGACACGGGTCTACCGGGTTCAGAGGTAAGAGGGAGGAAATGGACCTGAGATGACGGTAGTTTGGAGCTCTATTAGGCCAAATTGTTCATAGTGCATAGTTGTAACTTCCATTAGTTGCTGCACAGCTCAGCCATGAAGAGACGGAATACAGTGAAGAACGGTGCACAAACTTCAAATTCCAATTTTTTAAAAGAGCGTCTAACAGCGAGATAAAGCGGCACACATTATTCTTAAGTAGATTTTATCATGTGAGCCTTTTGTGAAGTGGCTCATATGTGTTTTTCTTTCTGTCACAGGTGGCAGAAGTTATTTTCCTCTTCAGAAACATATCCAGTGTGTGCGTGTCCACCTGACTCTGCATTAATCTGTGAAAAAGATCTCTGATTTGCTGTTATCATCATCCCTGTTGTCTTCTTTTCACCACCAGGGATATACCCATGCCACTGGTGAGCTCTGGAGTGGAGCACGGCAACCTGAGAGAGCTGGCACTGGCCAGGATGAAGGACATGGGCACTGAGGTGAGACTCACACACTCTACATATTAAACTGAGAGAGAGAGAGAGAGTGTGCCCAAACAGGTACGGCTAAAACTCAGGTGGTGAACAGGCAAACGCTGACTGTAGTGAAATGATTTGCATAAATTGCTGTCGTAAGTAAGATGACAGATTAAAGAACCTCTCTGGTGTAGTTTTGAGCTGTCGGAGCATGGAATTGGGTGCAACCCCCTTCCCATAACCCCCTGCATACATATATATATATATATATATATATATATATATATATATATATATATATATATACATACCACATATTGAAAAAAAATATATATATGTGTATGTATATATATATATGTGTATATGTGTGTGTGTGTGTGTGTGTGTGTGTATATATATATAAATATATATATTTATTTTTTATTTTTATTTTTTTCAATATGTGGTGGTAAAAAAGGACACACAACTGGGAAAGACACAACTTGCCAGGTTTATTTCCTGCTACGGATAATATATGTGTATGGATTTGAACAGTGTGGCTTTCTCTTATCCCAATGGCATTGTTTTGGTTCCATGTGTTGGTGATGGTATGGTGTGACATTAGCTACTGGAGCTCTACATTGAAACGGTTTAACTGAAATTCCATAATGCCCAAAGAATTGAGACCTTATTGTCATCAGAGTTTATTCTGAGATCACTGACGATTTTAGCAAGAGCTGTTTCAGTGCGTCGATGTTTATTATAAGACAAGTACGTTTATTTGCACTGCAACAACTTACTAATGAAGGTACATTTGATAATGGCCTTTAGCTGCTTAGTGCATTTCTATCTAGTTAAATAAAGTTTTTTTTATGACAGCTGTTTTGAATGCATCTGGGAAGATGCCAGTTTGAAGTGACATGTTTATAAAGAGTGCTGTAGGCACAGGGTCCATACATGAGGTGGTGGAGGAGTTACATTCAGTGACAGTCTTACAGAGCTCAGATAATATTACAATATTGGATTTTCTGCGATAACCTGCATTTGCACTGGTGTCTGGATCAACAGAAATACAGTTGTGGTTCTAATTGATGTTATTTTGTTATTGGAGAACGGTGCCAATTCTTCACATTTCAATGCAGAGAACTGTGTTGGAATGGGAGCATGTTGAGTGGCTAGTCGATAGTGGAGAACAATATTCTACAGTTTCCTGAATTCTCTGTAATAATCTTGCTAAAAAAGTTCATTCTTATTCATATTTTCTTAGCTGTAGGTGTTCATGGCTTCTTTATATATGGGTACAGTGTGGAGGATTTAACAACATTGGTGTGTTGCATGTTGCAAGTGAATATATCTTGTATGCATGTAGGAGAAGCTCGCCTACAGTTACCGTTATAAATTGAGAGGTGTTTATTTTGTCCATTAAAAACATGGTGGGTTACACTTGTGTGATTGCTTTATATTCCATTTCTAACAAATGGAAATAAACCTTAGACACTAGACTTTTTCGGAATCTGTAATATTGCAGCAGCAGCAGAAGCTCCTTCAGCCGCTGCTTTGTCAGAGACACAAAAGAGCAACAGGTAAATCCTGCAGCCAAAACCTCCTCCCAGTGTTTTCATCAAGACACTGATCAATAATCTGTGAGAGGTCTGCTGTGTTACCCGTTACCTTCATCTAACCGCTCACAATACCTGCTACTCCCCCTTTTTCCCCCCCCCCACCTCCTGGATTTCAAAGTGACAAACATCCAGGTTTTATTAACTCAACAAAGCGAATTGACGCAGTGCGATACAGACGCAGGAAACGGGGCTGAGCAGTTAATCGTTTTCAAATCAAAATCACAGTTTGAAACAGCACATTTAGCAAATTGCAAACGTAACAGTCTTTGATGTATACGGGCTGCATGCAGTGCATCTGACCCACAGTCTAGACTTAACTATTAATGGATTCAGTAAAGGAAAAAATGCAGAAGAAGTGAGCTCCAGCATTTATTAAAGCAAAACTATGCAGGATTTGACCCTAATTTAACAGCTTTGGAGTCATTCTGATGATGAAATATCTTGGATGGATGGATGGATGGATGTTTACGGGGGTGTCTGCACTACAAACGTTCTGCTTTAGAAGGGGAGGAGTCTGGGACCTCAAGGGAAAGCGTGTACCACTGACACAAGGGTAGACTAAGAAAGCCAATGGCAAAGTCTGAATGCAGTTGCTGGTGTTTTACACTAAACTGAAGATTTGCACCTAGATCGTCAAATAACATCAACTAGATACCTGAAATAATACACTTTGAATTGTGAAATTTTAATTTAATTGAATTTTTAAATTGGTTTGACTTGTTTCTCTCTCTGCAGTGTCGAGATGTGAGAACCAGAGAAGTGGGTATTCAGGAGATCCACCACAAAGTCCGTCCCTACCAGGTAAACTGGTGCTTTCGTCAACTGTTTTGATAATCAATGAATCGGTTTGAGTGTTTTTTCACTGATTTAAAACAAGCTTCGATTTTTCAGCTTCTTAAATGTGAATATTTTCTGCTTTCTTTGCTCCATATAACAAAGAAATCATTAAAACTGAATCATGTGGACAAAACAAGAACATCATTTCCAGGTTTGGGAAACGGTGATGGACCAAAGTGTGGTGTGTTTCACTGGCATGTTCTCAGGTGGAGCTGGTGCGCAGAGACTACGTGGCCAACGGCAGCTGGGAGACCTTCCTCTCGTACGAGGACCCGGAGCAGGACATCCTGATCGGCCTGCTGCGTCTGCGCCGCTGCTCTCCGCAGTCGTTCCGCCCCGAGCTCAAAGGAGGAGTGTCCATCGTCCGCGAGCTGCACGTCTACGGCAGCGTCGTCCCCGTCAGCAGCCGAGACCCCAGCAAGTTCCAGCATCAGGTGGTTATGGTTTTACATGCGAAGCCGATTTTCCCTCCGGCTGTGAATCTGATTGTTTTTCTTTCTGCGACGCGCAGTGAGACGTCACAGCTCATTTGTAATTTCTCTAAGATGAAGCAGAAAATCAGGGGAAAGAAGGTCCAATGTTTTTTTTTATAAAGTCTGTGTCTCCTCTGTCCTCCTCGTGCAGGGCTTTGGGATGATGCTGATGGAGGAGGCAGCGAGAATAGCCAGAGACGAACACGGCTCCAGGAAACTCGCAGTTATCTCCGGTAAGAAACAAAAAGCTGGAAGTGATTTATCCTTTTCAAAGACACGTTAATGCAATCACCAATACAGCCGGTAACCCATATATGACTTAAATCTCTTAGAACATCAAGTGTATCACATGTACATTCTATGATATTGTAATTTTTAGCATTTCCTCTTTGAAACCACTTTAAATATTACACTTTTTAATGTGTTTGACGCTGAATATTTTAAATGTATGTATCTACATATCAAGTTCATATGTTTAAAAGTCAAGTGAACGAGTTATAACATCACTACTTGAATAAACATATGTATTCAGTGGTGGCGAGTCCAAATAATCGCGATTCTCAATATTAGTGCGATAATTGTAAAAGAAATGATGTTTAAACTCTTAAAACTGCTCTAAAAAACACAACACTATCACTTTATGTTACATTTCTGGAAAGAGAGAATTCACTGGCATGAAATGTGTATAGTTCTTCCCATTTACATTTATCCTGATAATATTATAATTTGATCTCACTGATGATAACTGATGAGACAAAAGGCAGAAAATACAGAAAACGTAAGATTCCATGCAGAACAATGGGCGAGAGAGCAAATATAAGGGAAACCCAAGGTGTGTAAACCCTGAAAATAATGGAATTATTCACCTCAAATGTGTCTATATTGTATCTACTGTATATTCTGTATGATATAAGTTGTTGACTGTGAATGTTCTCTTTCCTTTACAGGCGTAGGAACGAGGAACTACTACAGGAAAATGGGGTATGAGTTGGAGGGACCGTACATGGTGAAGGACCTGTATGGACCTGGAATGGACTGAACCTGGAAAATGATTTTTTTTATATATACACAGTATATTTCTGGACAAAAATGCACACATAATGTGCTGATATTCTCAGGATGTGATTCCTGTTTTATTTAGTGTTCTGTTTACCAAGCATCAGAGGAAATAACGCTGTCTTTTTTTTATCCTCTCAATCCACGCTTGTGCGTTTTTATCTGGGACAGACTCGTAAATGTTATGCCATTTCTTTTTTTGTGTAGATAAGGAGACGGCGTTGGGGATGTGAGGATTAAAATAAAAGTTATATGAGGTTTAAAGTTCATCTTGGATGTGGGCATTTGAAATGTTACGCGTTTAGTTCACTCCTGCGTGAACACAAGTAAATAAGACACACAAACAATTGATAGTTGTCCACATTTAAACCGATGGGTGCCACCATTCTCTTCTCTGACGTCCGTGTCATTACTGACAGGAAATGAGAGTAAGACTAAAGCGTCATTTCAGGATGAGAAACCTGTTGTTATTATTATGTTTATGTTTCCTCTAAATTAAGAGCCCATTATGATTCAAGTGTTCATTAAGAGTTGGCAGTGGATGAGTAAACGGAGGGAAGTGTCTTCACTGAGCAGCCATTGTGTAATTGCACAATTTTAAATTTATAGAGCAGGAAATTTAATATTAGTGTTACATAAATTACTTTTTTTTTTTAATCCCCACAGTTAATCCCGTTTTTTGCTTTCCCCCTCATCTAGTCATTCATTCATTCTTGGGCTTCAATTCCTTACGAAGAATAAAGTATATTTCATTTACAGTTATGTGTCAGGCTTTACGAGAGAAGTTCTTAATGACTTGAGGACATTTTAATTATTGGAAAAAAAGGTCACATCATGAGAGTGAGTCCTCCTCATGTCAAAGGTGAGCGCCCTTGCAGGAGACCCCGGTGATTGCTGGATGAGAGTGCTTTACTGGCTCATTTGACGCAGCATTTCCAATTACATTTCCATGCCTCACCTGTCCACTGAACACTGACTGAACGCTGCGTTCACACAAAAGTGTGTCATCTGAAAAATAGCTCGCAATAAAGCAGCAATGGCTCACGCGCCGCCCTCTGTCTCAGAGCCGTGCGTAATTTCCTGGAAGCGTGGCCTCTGTGTGTGTATGTGTGTGTGTGTGTGTCGTGACTGTGTCTTGCTGTTGCAGTCCTGACGCAGTGAGCGCGAGGGTCGAGCGTGGGATTTTTTTTGTTTGTTTCGTGGTTTCTCTCTCTCCACGCTCGCTCCCTCCTGCAATCGGCTGTGAAATCTGAAAGGACTTTCCCTCGCGCTCAGACTCGCTGAGTCTGTGCCGAGCTGATTGGAGCCGGAGAGGAGGCCGACTTTGCTTTCTAATCTCCACTGCAACACGAGCAGAGGTGTGGAGCAGAGGTGTGGAGCAGGTTCACTTCAATTCTGCTCGAGTGAAGGTTACGGAACTTGTTCACGACAATTACTGGCGTAAAGTCGAGGGGAAAAGAAGAATCGGAGATCGCTGATGTCTGTGTTTTCTCTGCCCACTTCATCACTAAAGTTACACTTGTTTTAGTTGACTTTATTTCGCACACACAAATAACATACAATCCAAAAGGAATTGAAGCTGCAAACAGCACAGTGCTGATGTTTTCTGGCCTGGTCTCTGAGCAGATCGGTCAATATTCAGCAAAGTTACAGACCACTTCTTGTTTCGTGTTGTTTCCACATAGTTACGTACATAGAAATTTGGTGCAACTTGGTTTTTGACTATTTTCCATTATTTTATAACATCTTTTACATTTAACTTATGATTTCTGTGCCAATGTCCGTCTGTTACTGTACCAGGAGAGGTCGAGGTCAAGAAGCCACAGGCTTATACAAAGGACCTCTCCTCCGTTAATAAAAAAGAAATAAAATAAAGACGGAAAAGACTAAACCTGCACAAACTAGAAAAGTTCTAACAAGTAACTAAGGAATAGCACAATATATAAACATTTCTAACAAAGATGATATCTTGGCTCAATGAGAGTTGTCCATGTTTTGTTTTATATAGAAAGATGATCTATATAATGGTTATGAGTGAACAAGGGAGTCAAATTTGAAGAAGTTCATAAATGAGTATATATCTGCAAAAACATAAATTTATACATAAACACGTGTGTGTTGAATGTTTATATCAGATACTGTTACAGTTACTAACATCATAACTCTGCACAGTGTGACCACATTTCACTTTAAGTCACTTCTTTAATGTAAGCAAATTGAATATATGTTCAAAAAAGATATATTTGAAATTGCCAGGCTTGATTTTACGAGTTTGAGTCATTGGCTGTTTCTAAAAATGGACCTAGTCCTTTCATTGTGCAAAACAAACCTTATTTGTCATTCACATTACGTGTCCACTCATATGTGTGTTTTGCTTTATCCTCTGATTTCCTCAAAATTGGAATATAATTTACAAAGAAGAGCTGTAACAAGTGCTTTACACCCAGTGGTTTCATACCAAATATCACCTGAGGAAATATTGAGCTCTTAAAGAAACACCAATATCAATCAAGTGAGAAGTAGAAGCTCTTTTTCTCAATGTATAATATAGATTATAAAAAAATATATACACAAAGTATATCCAGCGTGAGCTTAATATTTACAGCTCCATCTATTTCGGCATAAATTGAGAACCAGAGGAGTCGCCCCCTGGTGGCTAACTGCTACTTCTGTTAAACCCGCTCAGGGATAGTTCTGTTTTTATCGTATGATTGTGTGAGTTGTGCGCCCCCTGCTGGCAAAGGACAAAGGAAACAAAGGAAAGGTTAAATTTAACTTGAATTTCTTTTCAGCTCAATTTATTCACTTTTTTTAACAGTTACTCATTCTTTCACAGGTCATCTTCCTGCAAACTACACATCAGTACTACCCTTTTTTAACATTTTATTTACATTACATTACAGTTGTACTCGGACCGTATCGTACACAGAATAGTTAAGACTCCAGTGCATTCTTCTTTAAGATGAATGTTTGAATAGTGGCCACAGAAACGTGACCTTGAAAACACCAAATTCTTATCGGTCCAAGAGAAATTCCAACATTGTTCCCGAGACACCACGCTCAGGTGACGAGATGGATGCATTCATCCATTTTTCCAGGCATGTGAGCAGAAATATTTGATGTGAAATAAGTGGTCATCTACTGCGGCGCGAACGGCACGGGACCAAGATTGATGGTCAGTAATAAATGCTGTGGATATGATCAGCCACAGTCCACATGCCTGACTTTAATTTCCTATTCGTGGGGCGAGGGCACATTAGTCATTTGCAATCTGCAACAAAATGTCACACAGTCACAATGTTATTTTTTAAAAAAAACACACCATCTTAAAAAAAATATCGAAGAAAAAGAATTAAACGTGCTCTTACAATGCATCATTAAAATTATGTACATAACAAAATATACTGGACACAATAGCGCTGTGTTCACTCTGAGGCTGTTCCTACAAATACAGTGCATCTTTATTTAATCCCACTGACCATGCAATTACTATTTCACTTGCATTAGTGCACTAGTTTTTGTTCTCTCAGTTTAAATACTTCAGACGTCTGGAACCTGATTCATCAGTGTGAGCTGGAAATATCTGAGCCAGGACAGACGAGTTAAAACCCCCATGGCTGAAGAATAAAAGACACAATTAAAGCTACGGTCTGCAAGTCTGAAAAAGCAATAACAGGCTACACTTTGAAAAAAAAAAAACAAATATGTCTCAAATAATGGATAGCAAGTAAGTAACCAAGTATTAGAGTTTCAAAACAAGCATTTTTTTATGAAGTAATTACATATGCCAAGTAATTTGTCTAACGGTGTGTTCCCTTTGTAGTTGGAAGTCGGAATTTCCGAGTTGAGGGGGTGTTCCAACTCGGAAACTAAGATTCCAAGATGGCTGCCACTCACATCAACAGTAAAAGCACTCTTAGCTGCTTCACAGTAAGTCCGTCGTTCACATATTAATGTTGCTGCAATTTCTGGGGCGGTCATTGCTAACAATGGCTAGCACCAAGATACTTTTGTTTTTTTCGGACTTCTCAAATGGAATGCGATCAAACTCATCAGCCGATCATTTCATGATTATTTGACTATGGACGAGGGCTAGAAACTGTTTTTTCCCCCTTTACTTTTTGAATAACGGTCAGAATAATGTGAGGATTTTAACATATAAAAATGTTTCAGAAGCAAATGTCAGACCCCGTCTTTAATTCCTGACATAAAGCGGCGATACTAAGTGTGCATTCAATCCAAACACGTTTAAAAACCAACAGAGTCAATCGTTTGTGTTTACTCTCGGCTCTGTCGTCACTGAAATCAATTTCCCTGTCAAACAGCTCCGTCTTTTACAGCAAATCCCACTGGATCTCTACATGGGGACTTATCAAATTGAATGAATATCATTGCGTGTCTTGTGTGCAGTGAGGTCCAGGGGTCCAAGGTCAATGGACTGATGGACTCCCACCCCATTTTCCCTTAATGTGGTTCCCTATACAGTTTATAGGCTCTGGCTGCCGTTCCAGTGGCAGAAATAGCACCTTCAGTTCCATATAATCATACAAATGTTTTTTCCCCCACTTCCCAGTGGAAGCAAAGTGGTTCCTGTTGACACCATGCGTGGTCAGCGGAGCCACAGTCAATATTTCCATGTAGTGGCTGCGGTGGTTGGAGCCATAATGGTCGCTTAAGCGCACTCTGTGTCAGTGGGAGTCCTCTTTGAGAGCCGATCTCACTCTGGCCTCCAGCTGGTCTGCCGGAGGCCGAGCATCTGGGTTAGAGGCCAGCATGTCTAAAAGCAGGGAGCACATGGATGGACCAGGAGGGGGTGGCAGTGGGGGCGCCCGCTTAAACTTCATAGGAATACACAGCTGGAGGTCGGCGTTTTCCCACAAGGCTTCCCCCAGTGGCATCAGCCAGCCTGAGCGACCCTTGCATACGTAGGCACCTAAAGGAGAAATCACAAATGAAGACAGTGAGGTCATCAGGTGGGCGGGTCCGCCCAGCAGGGAGTCGCTCTGTGATCGTCAAACATGGAAATGACGACCAAGGGCACTTCCTGGAGAAGTCAACATACGATCAAGTGCTCAAGAACCATACCTGCAGGTACCAGGACGGAGCCGAGCAGAAATATGCTATGACTATTATCTGGCCAAAAATCCTGTTTAATCCCAGGTTTAAACAGGATTTCAGCCAGTGTGGAATATGCTTAAATCTAAATCTTATACTTTATTAATCCCCTTAGGGAAATTATTTCTCTGCATTTGACCCATCCTAGAATTAGGAGCAGTGGGTTGCCACACTGAGTAGTGCCCGGGGAGCAATGGGGGTTGGGTACCTTGCTCAGGGGTACCCCAGCCCTTTTGACCTGGTGGGGACTCGAACTGGCGACCCTCCAGTTACAAGCCAAGTTCCCTTTTCACTTGGCCACGGGCTGCCAAAACATACTAACCTATGACTTTTTTGTCTCATCAAGCCTAGATGGGACTTGAACCCACAATTCTTGGCCTTACGAGACCAGTGCCTTATGTTTTCAGCCACTAGGCCAGTTGTTATCCTATTTAATTACTGATTAATTACTTAATCAGTGGTTACTAACAAAACAAAACTTAAAACCGTGCACAGTAGAAAACTGTTTGCAACACCCGAGTAAAACAACAGCTGACCTCAAATAACCCAGCATGACCCCAGGCAGAATATAAGAAATGAAATACAACCCCCTAGTGGTTGGGGGGAAAATCTCACAAATAAAAATGAGACAAGGCTCCTACACCTATTTCATCTCATAGAGTTTGAATGAGGGGCTGAAGTAAAAGATACACCACAGTCATGTTGTCACTGAGCTCCACTGTGTTGCTGCCGTTTGACGAAAAACCACCACAGGACAGACCAACCACCATCCCGACCGCTGTCTGACAAAATATATCAAGCAACTCTGTGCCAATCTAGGTTTTCAAGGAGGCAAAATGACCAGCTGCGGTTCATCATTAGCAAAGTGAATCGCTGTGTTTTCGCTCTGATCCGCTGCAAACAGCTGCCTGTGGGAGGGACTCATTCACAATGCAGAGTTTCTCCAAACTAACGCTTTACCAGCTGAGCTGAATTCAAAGAGATGCAGCAGTCAGTGGAACACACTGAGGCGCACTCAAGAGTGGGGATGTGTGCGAGTGCTACACAACGCCAAGGTTAAAAAGACTTGTATCCACCAGCAGCACAGACTCACATGAACACACACATGAGTAAGTTCAAGTGTGGCAGAGAAGAAAAATAACAAAAGGTTTAAAAACACAAACTATTTTTTAAGAGCAGGTTAAAAGACAGAACTGCTCAGTGTTTACATTATGGTGTCAATTAAGTTTAAGCCGATTAAGCCCGTGTTTCTCAGTATAGCAGTGTTTTGTATTCATGTCTGTGGAGACACACTGTTACATCACGACTGACTGATGGCGGGAAGGCAGAAGCATTAACAGCTACACTAGTGAAGCAAGACGGCAACAGACTTTAGGTTTAGGAATTGTCCCTGGTTCTCTGAAACACGAGTGAAGTGAAACAAGATATTGAAAGTGAAGTTTCGAGACACTCGTACCTTTGATGTAACTGGCAGTAACGTGATTTCATCTTCTAAATTCACTCAAGAGCAAAATTCATTCTTTAAATATCTGATGTTATTGTTATAAATAATTATTGATATTGACTTTTTTTTTTCCCCCATGATTACCTTTTTGGCCATAATGCCCAGCTCATTTCTCTTGTGTGCAACAAGATTGCAACTCTACATTTATTACAGAAGAACAGGACATACTTTATACAGTTAAAAGGAACAGTATGTAGGGCTACTTACTGATTGAATAGCTTTTTACAACTTCATAACTTAATCTGTGGGGTCATTGGAGGATTTGACCTTTCTCAGGGCAGTTCAGAATGAGCACACTCTCCCATTGGCTGTTCCACTACGCCTACCCTCAGCATACAGGACACCTTGGTGGAATGACTGCTACTCTAGCACTGGCAAAAATTCCAGTTTTCCAGTTCACAAAGAGTGTCAGTGATGGAGAGACTGTCTCTAAAAGTGTGTCTGATTGTGCTTATCTGGTGAGAGGAGCTCAGGACAGAGAGCCACCATCCCAAAAATACAATTTTTAAACAACAGATGCAGATAAAACTCAACAATCAGCAATTTTTCCAGCACATGTGCAGCTGTTGTATAAAGTAGTATGGACTCTGACATCACACACACACACACATATTTGAACTCTTCAGTATCAGTCTGATCAGACCTCACATGTTGAATTTCCACGATCAGCTTCCTCATTTCCTTCTTTTGGCTCCTGATCAGAATAATTAAGAAGATAAAACTTTGGGCTCGACTAACTCCAGTTGGTCATTTGTCTTTGACATTCTCTGGACTACAGATGAAGTGAAAAAAACGAGTGGATTAATGAAGAAAAGGAAGTCATTAGTTGTATCCCTTAAAGGAGGTGGTGACGCCAAAAGATTAACAAATTCTTTGAGTCCTTTCTCATTATCTAAAAGAGTGTGAATTAACTTTGATTGGAAACTGATAGTAATTAGGGCTTGCAACTCACTATTATTATCGTAATGAATTAATCTGTCACTTCTTTTCTCAGTAAATGGAGTTCTAGTTTGGTCCACAAAATGTTGAAAAACGTGGATCAGCGTTTCCCAAAAAAGTTCAAAAAAGGTTTTATTTTTTCCCCCAAAACAAAATTAGTTTGAAATATTTCTTTGTTACGTGGGGCAAAGAAAGCAGAAAATATTCAAGAAAATGAAAACTCAAACGGATCAAATTAATTATGAAAATGATTCATTAATTTAGTCATCGATAAATAAGTGATTAATTGATGTAATCGTTGCAGCCCTAACAGTAGCTTATCTGTCATGCATGTCCTGCATAGGTCATCTTCTCCATCATCCATAGTTCAGATGCAGCCTGTCTGATTCTTCCACACCTGAAGGAAAAACCACAGACGCTGCATCTCGCTCCTCCAATAGACACGATACTCTCTCAGCTCTCCTGCCTCGTCATATAACTGTGTGTGTGTGGGTGTGAGGCTTTTTTGGAGAGGATAAAGTAAATATAATGGACTGTTTTATCCGCCTGAGAAAAGCCTCCAACTGTCTCTCCCCATTTTCTCACAGACAAAGAGGATTGTGATCGGAGCTGCTAAATTCCATTTTGGCTTCTTTCCTTTTTTTTCCTCCCCCTGTGTGAAACCCTGCCTCCATCTCCACCCCCTCCAAAAGTAACCATTTTCATTGTGCCTAATGGAGTATCAGTGACTCAGGGAGGTTTTTCTCACACACTAAACTTTGGGATAATGGTTCATATCCCCCTTGCCACCAGCTCGGCCCTGACCAAAACCGTTCGAATGAATAAAATGAGACATTTGTATTGAAGCCATTTCATTACTTGCTGATAGTGGAGTGCAGAGCAGAGCAGGGCACTGTACTCTTGAACATTAAGATGCCTACTCATCTTATGGCCACTTGGGGCTCTAATGGAGGGGGAAAAAGGGACATTAAACAAATAAATTAAAATCCCAAAGCTGAACTGAAGAGCTTGGCACGTTGCCTCTCAGCACCTCGCACATATTAATGGGTCCAGTTTCCTTCGATGCAATCACGACGGGCACAAATAAATAATAATTTGACAGCATTACGTCTCATCTTCATCTTTGCGTTAGCGGGGAAGTGTCACTAATCTTCATTACGCTGGTGTTATTAAAAAGGAACTAAAGACGCAGATAATATATGATAGAAAACAAACAAATAAATTCATCTCCATTTATTATAAAGTGCTTCTCAGATGCTGCCGACAGCTTGGGTGTAACAACATGCCATCACATTTTATTAGAAGCAGCAGAGCCACGATGATCCATATCAAAATGTACATTGCACAAATCACCTTTCATATCTTTGCCATTTAGATTCAGGATTGTTCCATTCATGCTTGATGAACGTATGATGAATAGTATGTGACATTTTTAATATGGGCCAGTTAATTAAGTCAAACTCGATTCAGCGTGATGCGTCATCAACCTGCCTGGCCACACACTCAACCTTTCCAACCTCCCTGAGAGCACTCTGACTGGATATTACATGGCACGCCCAAGCTAATATGTTAACTGGAAAAATCTGCATTCCCATTTTGTCAAGACTGTTGCTACAGAACTCACAAATTCTGCTCCAGAAAACTCAGTCATCCACATTATCCTAGTGTTTTAGAGCATCAAAAAACCTCTGTTTTTGTTTAAAAAGAAATTAAATACAGGACTGTTTTAGAATGAAGGGGCAAAACCAGTGATCCATATTCACTTCCTGTTGGATTCAAATTGGCCACAATGTCGCCCTTGCTGGTTCACCATGCTTGTGTCACAAGACCCACTTCCTGGAAGACAAGTGTTGGTGTACTTGGACTGGCAGGTCTATGAGTTAATCCTTCTATGTGTTCTGCTGTTTGCTTACAACGCTAACAAGTCTTTACTGGCGTTTTCATGACAGTATTCTTTTCTTAAAATTGGAAATATCTATTTTTTTTTTTTTAAATACATGTGGACTCAGCCTTAGAGCGTGAGGACCGTGTTCCTGTATGCCTCGTCTATCGTGTTTTGTTTGGGGCTAAGGAAGCATCTCGAGTATTTTCAATCTCTCTTTCTGTCTGCTCTGCTCTGCTGATTCATTACTCTTCACTTACCCAGCTGCTCCTGTGTGGCCCCTTCTTCCACAAAGGTGATTCTCTCCAGGACCGCCCAGAACATCACACCGAGGGAGAAGATGTCTGCCTGGGCCGTGTAGGTCAGTCCACCCCACACCTCGGGAGCCATGTAGAAGTCGGAGCCACAGGTGGAGGAGAAGTGCTGCCTGGTCAGGTCCCCATCCACCAGACCTTCACTCATCTTACTCAGACCAAAGTCTGCCACCTAAAAGTAAGACAAGGGGAGGAAACGACAGCGTCTGATTTGTGCTGACATACAGATGAAGTTCTTTTTAGAAATACTACTGCAGTGCCTTGTGTGTGTTTTTAGTAATTGTTGGTTTGGTGTATTTGAATGCTCATTGTTACTTTTTGGAGTGGCAAGATGCTTTTCTGCCTGCCACTTGTTGTCTGTAGCTGGTTGTGCTTTGCATTCTGAAACGTCCTTAAATTCGGGACCATTATCGCTCATTTAAATTTGGGACCTTGCAGTCGGAATAGTTGTTTATTCAAATCAGTGTCAGTTCATTGCACATCATGTTTTACATAGTTTTGAATAGCCACTGCATACCTGTGTTTGTTGGCGTGTTCCGCTGACTCATTGTAATGCAAGCATACCGCATTTAGCCAAATTTGCTGACTCATTTTAATGGGTTTAATGGGTCTTTATTGTTGAGGTCAGACATAAAAATCACCCACACATCTTGCACTCGCTTAACTTTTTACCCACGGATTTAATTCTGCCAAAAGGCCCGCTTGTCCTCTCAGGTAGCCCACAGTGCTGTGTGAGTGAGAGGGGGAGTGGCTACAGTAGAGCGGCAAAAGCCAATGTGTGCTTCTTTTACCGACATATTTAACGATATCTTTTGCATTACTTATCCAAACAACGTCAAACTTGGCAGTGCAATGTTTCCAATGGTAAATCTAATGGTTAAAATTGAAATTAGGGGTGTAATGATTCTTCAAATCCATGGTTTGATTCATACATCTGTTTGATTACATGACAATGTAATACTTACAAATCAAATAGTTGTTACTAACTTTAAAAAGAATATGATCTTGTTTTACATGTGTTCTACTACAAACTGTTAAATAAAAAATGACTTTACAGCCGTGGTAGGTCATTGTGAGGTGTCATCCATATGTGATTGTGGACATTTTTAACCATTTCTTTTAATCACAGATATATTACAGTGATTTGAAATTGTTAGTGTTAGAGACTTAGAACAGTCTTTTGAGGCACTGCATTTTGTGACATTGTGTGAAAACCTGAATCGAGCTGGAGAGAATTTACTTTTATGTGTACACCATTGCTAAATTTGAATAAGAAAAGGTATGTTATGGTAGAAAAGATAAAAAGTGAAGATGAAGACGGCACAGTTGTAAACCAAGTTAAATCATACCGAGATTCCATCAAAGCTCATTCCAAAAGATTTATCTCACAAATTATCTGTGACTGCACGAGTGTGTGGAATTTGAATTTTCCTAAACTGTCAAATCCAGTTATCTTTTCAACAAATCTGTGGTAAAGTTTTATAACTCCTGATATAAACTGGTTGTATATAACTGCTGCTGCATTTGTTTTTCATTTAGCAAATTTAATTTGATCATATTCTTTGCCGCGTCTCACATTCATCACTGCCGACTACTCAGGGCAGCACTGCCTTGTAATTTAAACAGCGACTTTCCAAACCCACTAATGGTGACGTAAATACTGTCACATCACAGCGTCTGCCTACCTTCACAATGGGGCCTTTAGTTGTGTCACAGACCAGCACATTGTCTGGTTTCAGGTCTCTGTGGGTGATGCCGAGGCTATGCAGAAAGGACACAGCACTGCTCAGCTGCAGCACAACACTGTGGTTACGCTGCTCATCTGGGGGTCTGGAGAGCAGGTACTGATTCAAGTCACCCCCATCGCAGTACTCCATGACGAGCCACAGGGCCAAGCAGCGCAGGGGTTGCGGCTGCTCCTCCTCGCTTTGGGACGGTCTCTTCCTGGCCCTGTTTTGAGGCCTTTTGGGTGTTGTAGAATCAGCCGCATTTGATTTAGACTTGTCCTGGGAGTTTGACCTGGCCTGGACTGTGTGAGTCCTGTCCTGAAGCCTGGAGGCAGAATTAGACCTCCTCTGGGTATTATTTGTTTCCTGACTCTGTGGGGCTCCAACGACACTGCCCTTTAGCACGCTCTCGACCAGACGTAGAGGCAGTTTTCCTGGCCTTAGGGGCTTCAGGCTCCGTGGGCCTGTCTGCAGGAGACAGCTGTGGAGTGCTATGACATTGACATGGTTCTTAGCTGTGGCCCTCATGGCCCACAGCTCTTGCAGGTAGAGTTCAATGCCCTCCGGGTTGTTGCAGGGCAGCCGCTTGATGGCCACCCTCTGTCCTGTTTTGGCTATATGTCCTTCAAAGACAACACCGTAGCTGCCCCGTCCCACCTCCTGCTCCAAAGTGTAGAGCTCCTCCATCTCTCACTGGAGCTGAGCCTGGAAAAAAAAATATCACACAGATTACCGTGAGTTACTCTCTGCAAAAATGACTTGGGACATCATCTTAAATAGAAATTCTTAAATGCCAAGCACTGCTTCATACAGTTAAGGGATTTAAATTTGACCCATATTTTTCTTCCTGATTTTGGGGGATACATTTTCAAATGTTTTTCATGCTTGTGTTCATTCCTGTCCCCCCAGAATATATCAAAGTAACAGCTCTACAAAGCTAGACTGTTGCACTCATTACTCTCCAAACTCAATAGATTTTGTTGATTCATTTGGAATTTTGCCGTCCTTTTCCCATCAATACATGTGGGATGTTTTCAAGAATTATTATCTTTTTTATTATTATTATTATTATTATTAAATCAAGCATTTCCAGATTACATTCACATAATAACTATACAACTTCCTTAATTTCCTTTCATAAGGGTTTTCTGATAGTGTTTCAAAGTTGTTGTTGTTGACTCAAGTTAAACAAATGATGTGTTTTTTTTAATGAACCATTTACACTGTGTGTGTATACTATGTTTGTTCCAATACTCGAGTATGAGTTTACAATAATAAATCAGATATACAGCCTCATTGTAATACATACAGGCTCAGCTGGGAATATGTAGGCTAACATTAAAATCACTACTATAGTAGTGCTGATGCGATTAATGCTACCGTCAATATCTGCTGGGTCACAGCATTACTAATAATCTAACAATACTAATAATAATAATAATAATAATAATAAAGAAAAAATAAAGTCAGCACACAAAACGCCAGGTTTTTAAACGCAAACAACAAATGTTCGCAGTGTTAGTTTAAAGGGGAAGCGGAAAATACAAAGGTTTCATTTCACTCACCCGCAAATGTGCAGCTAATACCACAAGCGATAAATCGACGTGAATCCTCAGTTTACTCGACTGACATGTCGCCCTGCCGCATATTCGATTATTCGATTGTATTATTATTTTAAAAAAAATAAAAAAAAGAGCCTAAACAACTGACACAAAACAGAAAGAAACTCGCCAGACACTTCCGGGTCTGAATTCGTAACGTCCCGCTCTGCGTGAACGTGCCTCCTGATTGGCTGTAAATTGAATTACGTCGCGCGTTGTGATTGGTTGGTAGCAGAGCATGAAGCCAGCACGAAGAGCTAATTTTCAAGGTAAGAAAACACTTTTCAAGCTGCTATTTGTACAATAGCCCTTTTGTAAGGTCACAGTAGGAAAGACACAGTTGTAAAGCATCAAATAATGATGGGTGAAGTTAATTTTTCTCCCTCCGTTTAAACTGAACTAAACTATCATTACTGTTATTAGTAACACCTGTGCTTTTCCTGCTAAATCATGTTAAAATGGCTGCTATGTAAAAGGCCTTTGCACTATATGAACTCCGTTTAAGCAATTGTTTGAAACCTATAATCTTTGTTTTGGGGAAAAATTAAATGTATTGTTATCAAACATTAATATAATGTTATGTCTCGCATTATACTTGACATAATATAGCTGAGAGAATAGTGGTGGCTTTGCTATTTTGCTATTTAAGTGTGTCTCTGTTACATGGTAATCACAATTATTGTGATCAATACTGATCATGAATATTATATAGGTGATTATTAATTGGAAATAGGGGAGAGGGCAAGATGGAGGCAGATGAGCTGCTTTGGCGACCCCTACAAGGAGAAGCTGAAAGAATATTTATTGGCAAGGACAGAATGTTTTATAAATTTACTAGTGTTAGTGTTTTTTTCCACTAGTGCTGAGCATTAAAAAAATCATAATAGAGACAGTGGCACTGACTAATTTGGGTCACTTTTTTGTATGAGTAATTTTACAAAATAAATTAAATAAAATCTGCAAGGGCAAAAACAGCCATGCTTCTGTACTGCTGCAGTTCCTTTTAGTCAAGACTACCTTATGATCAGATTGCACACACACAAAATGAGTGGGTGCTACATCAGTGTTGGATCGAGTGTTTTTTGGTGGAGGAGTGGAAACAGTGGTGATGACAGATAGCAGGTTTTTTTTTGTGTGTGTTCTTCTGAGAGAACAAAATAGGAAACAGTGATTCATTGCAATGAACACCGAAAGAAAGAAGCATTGAAGGGTATATATACGTGTGTGTGTGTGTGCATTCTTATATGATCCATAGCTTTTGTCATTGGTGCCAAACACGAATATTCTTCATTCCTTGAGGAAGATGAAGTCAGTCACGGTTGACTTGTTTTTATATTGAAGCAAATGCCCTCTATTCAATTATCTCACCCCTCACTTGCTTTGACAGATATCTGGATGCAGACATTGGGCATAATATAAAAGGAAAATGAAGAATTTGTTGGAAAGTCTTTTCCGGGAACCACGCAAGAGGAGCAATGAAGAACTTCACGACAAATTCAATAAAGGTATACTGGCACGCCAAAAACGTATCAATGAGTCAACCAGGAATTATAGTTTTAATCACCTCTCTTTTCAGATTAATTGTGTTCTCTGTGGGGGCTTTGCCTGCTAATTATGGAGTCCACCAACAGGAGGGGCAACAGTAATTATTTCCTTGATTGAGGTCAAAACCCTTGCATTTAATCCTGAGGTCTATCCTGAGCTCCCCTCACACAAAGAGTAAACATCAGTAAACATATTCTCGGCATCCTCGCCTCAGTTTCACAGCAGCCGGTCGGTCATAAAAGATCATTTCCCTCCTGTGTGAGCCACATTTTCACTGGAAATTCTGCCACATTGTCTGCTACAGTGCTTAAGCTGCTTTTATTTTGTAAACCCAGTGGTTTTCCATTAAAAACCTGTTGGCACCGGGCTGCTTGCATGCTGTCCATTACATTCTCTACAGTCTTTCTTTCCTTTTTTTTTGGTAATAAAGCCCCCTCCTGGTTACTGCTGCTGGCTATACAACAAGATCGATATGTACAAAAATATGAAATACTTCCTGCCAAATCCTTGTGCTCTGAAATCAAATATCTGTGGCATGTTTTGGCGGTTGACGCTGCAGATTTTCTGCACAGGTGTGTAATTCTTCTTCAGTGCAAAAATGAACGCTGCTTTTGTAGATGGAAATGTAGTCCTTTCCCAGCCAAAGTTCATCTTTGGCAGTGGCTGTTAATAACAATCAATTGTCTTCTTGACAGGTGAAAGTCCCACACTGCCATAAACCATTGCAGAGATCCTCCTTCCCCCACTGCCCTGTTTCACATCGTTGGGTTTCATTGTGGGGGAGAAAGTTAAAACACCTCAGCTGGATCAGATGGAGAGCAGACACGCCGAGCTGAAATGGACGCGTCGAACACCGCTCAGGTTTGCCCACATCTTTCTATATATTTTTTTTATTTTTCTGAACCCTGCTGAATCTGCTCCCACCGGTCAGCATTTTTACGTCACTAAAAGTTCCCTCAATCTAGTCGTTAGAACAGGAAATAAAAAGTATTGCTTGGCGTCACAGGTGGTGAACCAAAAAAAGGGGACTGTACAGTAAATGCAGAGTTGGGGACATATCGAGCTTATGTCTCTTTGAAAATGGAGTTCATTATCAGCAAATATCCTGGGACAGATAATACACTTATTCTGATAGGAAAATAAGTTCTGCTTTTATGGAAGCTCCCATTCTCTCTCAAGTCTCCAGTGGTGCATAAAGATGCTGCTTCTCTCTTATCGAGGCATTTCAGCTAAAGTCGGATGATTTATGACAAAGGGATTATAGATTAAATTGCTTGTATGGATATGTGTCTTTTTTGTTTACATTGATACAAATCCGTTTTATCACATCAGAGTGAATCCAACCATCATCTGACATGTTATTGTTATATTCTGTACTTTTTGAATGTCATCATGGCTTTCCTCATTATTAATGACATTACTAATGTCTATATAGAGTTGTTTGCTTTGTGTCAAATAACTGAATGATGAAATCTTCACTCATAGCTTTTCTTTCATCACTGGATGGCTTTCAAGAATGTATTTTCAAAAAGAGGTTATTCCTATAAATAGTTATTTAGTTTAATTTAGTGATCATGTAAAAAGACACAATGTTTGAAAGCAGGAAGAAAAACAACTTCAAGGGCATTATGCCTATGTGAAATCATTGCAATCTGTTCAAGCCATTTAAAAACAGTTTCACAGGGTTTTGTGGCTTCACAAGAAAAATGACAAAACATCAATACCGAAACAAGACTTGCAAGGTTTTATTGTGATGTTGTGCCAAGTTCAGCATGGCCTCCTGTGTCATCAAGGTAATCTCCGCCTCTTGGCCATCCTCTGATGTGGACACCCAGTGGATAGCAGCGATATCAATGACAGACAGGCCTGGCCATGGCTGCTTGTTCTTCACAGCGCCTTATCTCAGCAGCACCGAGGGCTCTGTCTATGTACCCAATTCATCCATCACTATCAGACCTCACGCAGGTTCAGAGCCCAGCATTTAGTCTTTCACATGGCGCGAATGCTAACGCCAGCTCACGACGAGAAGGTTACTGAGCCTGAAGTGAAACTTCAAGACCAAAAAAAGTCTGCGCTTGAGACATAGTCATTATTTCCCTCACAACAGTAAGTATTTGTACATCTCAAACCTTTATCCACACGAGTGGCCATGAATCTGACTGTTTCGTCCTCAGACTTTTCTTTTAGTGCCACCAGTGGAGCAAAGCCTTCTCTTGTCTTGTGGAATATTTAGATGATGGATTGGCACATAATGTGGTGCAAACATTCATGTTTCTCTGCTAATGAATCCTACGCAGACTTTTTACTCAAGCGGACATTATCGATTTTTCTCAGCTAAGGATGCCCACAAGATTAAAAAAACAAACTTTGTGTATTATATAATGTATATTGGGGCCCGTACACACAAGAAGAGTATAATTGAAGTGGTTTTATCCACATGGAACCAGTATTTTGGGAGCCCTAAAATTCTATTTTTTGAGAAAAACAGTGAAAATAATGATGTCATAGCCTCCCCTTTCTCCTGATCTTGCGTTCGCTGTCACCACCCACATCTCCTTGTGTTCTCCATTATTGGTATTTCTGTGGCAGAATTTCTGCACCACATACAGACCTGGCATATAGTGTTTCTGAGTGGTTTTGAGTGGTTTTGTGTGTATGAAGACATTAAGAACAAAAACGAAAAAGATTGTATCTGTTTCTGTGTCGATAAGGCCTTGGTAGGTAGAATGTGTCGTCTTCTAACCTCAAGGTTCTTGGCTCAGTCACTGTCTCTTTGGGTACTTCACCCTAAATTGCTCTTTGCAAAGTGTGAATGGAGAATCTACCATCATCAAAATTTGAAAAGCACTATACTATATAAATACTGACCATACACCATTGCGCTTTGATTAACTGCACAGATGATGAGCCTTTGATGGCATTTCTCTCTCTCTGTCATCTGTCACTCCAACTTCAGGTCATTATCTCAGCAGCACTTTGAACAAGGCCAGTCCATTGCTTCTCTTGCTTTACTTATCTTCATTCCACTTCTCCTTCTCATCAGCCTCACTTTAATCTCCCACTTGTTTCTGTCTTCACTTTTTTGCTCCACTGTTCTTGACATAATCACCATCATCTTAACCAAACACTCGACATATATTATGGTCTGTAGACTATAGAGAAATTCTTAGGACCTTGGGGAAGGGCGCTTTTTTTTTTTTTTCCATTACCAAATTTTCTGCATGAGTCATACAAAAACCTGCTGTCTGCCCGCTCTGTCCATTGACTGCCCCGTCCTATATTACTCATTCTTTTATTTACTGGGAGAATGTAGTCTCCTATTCAGTTGTGCCATCAGCCACTAACAAAAAAACGCTTTGTTGTTTACCCCCTTCTCCGGCACAAACCACTCCATCGACCCATTGTCATCCCCACTGTCATTGCTTTATTCACTCGTACCCAACTTGCATTTTTGGAGTAAACATCCCTTTTGTGACCTTGGAGACAGTTTGGCATTGAGGCTGTGGGTTTTTCAGACACCTTAGACACGGGGCCTGTGGATCAATCTCATGGTGGATGATGCGTATTTTTAGAGCCCCATTAGTTGGCTCAATGAAGACGAAACCGGTGGCGTAGGCAACGCCTCCTACGTCAGCACGGGGCAATGGTTTGTGTGTCTGTCCGGGGGTTTGTGCGTAACAGAATGGGGGAATCCACCCCTCTCTCCAACTCTCTTTCTCTCTCGCTTTCCCTCTCTCTCTAATTCTCATGAATGGTGATGTACAGGGGAAGGGAGGGGTAGGTGGTGGTGGAGGGTTGAGCCAGGAGGGAAGGGGTGTGCCATTATAAAAAGCCTCAGAGGAGGCATGTGTTCAGTTGTTGAAACCCTTAGGATACGAGCTGAACCACTCAAGACTCTTACAGGAGGAGGACTCTGCGAGAATATCTTTACGTCACATACAGGTAGGGAAGAGTGACTTTTGTATGTTAATGTGAGTGTGAGCCCACCTGTGCAGAGAGATTGTTGCGTTCACCAAAAGATAAGACGAGACACCAGCTCAGAGAGGTGAAAGTGGTTAATTAGCTGAGGGCACAAACCAATGTCTAATAGATCCTGGGGGAATATTGTTGTTTAAAGACAACCATGGTGAAGATTCTCACTCTTTAATTCCCCATTTTTTTAAAAACAGACTCTGTCATATCTGTTTCATCTCTTTCTTACTCTGTGTGTTTTTTGGATGGTGACCTCCGAGGTCTGTAAATAACATTCACTCACCTGGTGTAGATTATTTTCCATTGCTCAATTTGTGTCCCAGTGGCCACAGTCACCGTCAGCATCACCCACATCGCACATAACTACTTAATTAAGAAGAGAGAAAGTCCCAGATCGTGCTGATAAAGCAGTTCAGGTGTGCTTTGTATTTGGCAAAGATCTACCAGTAGAATATACACTGTAGTAATATTATAAATGGAAAGATGACAAATACTATTAACTTAGAGTAAGTTCTCTGTGACAATATCTATAAGCAGTATAGCTCATTTATGGTTTTCCTAGAGTAACTTGTGTCAGACGAGTCAATGAAGAAATCTTCAAAGTGACAAAAGCTGTTTTATTCTTCTTAAAGAAGCCCCAGTGTCAACCCCAACAAGTGGGGAAGAAAGGCTTGAGAAGTGATTCGCTTGAACGGCGTTATTATGCTAAACGTACGATGATGATTTTAATGATAATGGTAATGAATGTGCATAATCTTTTCCCATTATCAGTAAAGACGATACCCACACAGTCGAGGGAGAAAATGGGTGGTTAATGTGCCGCTCGCAGATAAATGAATCCATAGTTGGGGGAAACTGCTTCACACAGGATGAAGTGAGACACAGTATTTTGGAAGTACAATCACAATATGTACAAAGTTATACATTTGTATTCATTTTTTTATTTAAAATGCCTTCAACATAGAAAGAAAAAGATCATTTATAAGACACACATATAGGTATTTGTGCTTTGCTTTCTTTATTGAAAATATCTATATTTCAAGAACTGGTTGTTTGAGTCCATGAAAATTAATCCTATATTTTTTTAATCCATTTCAGGATTTGCTCTATAATTGGCAAAAAAAAATAGCAATTTATCTATCAAAAATAAATAAAAAAATGTCCTTGCCAGAAAATCACAAGCGCTCTCTTTCTAATCAGTTACAAAAGGATTTAGGATTTCTGCTGCCTACACTAAGACTGAAGTGATTACACAGTTTACAGGATTTTTGGCCTCACTGTCAATATTCATTCCAAAACTGCTTCTATCATCCTCTTGATCAGTGCATGATTCATGGCTAAGTGAGGAATAAAAAAAAAAAGTTACCAGCTATTCCCTTATCTGTTCCTTCCACCACCTTCCTGCACAAATGCTGTGCACTTCATCACTTTTCTCAGCCTCACCGTCCTCACCTTTAGAGAAGTTAGAGGCTTTTGTGGTCGTGCTTGGACTCCTTTTCCTTCGGGCTCCGTGTCCAATGGATTTGTGCAGATGTCAACGCTGCTTAACGGCGACTCGATGAATGATGACACCATGTCAGTTGTCTCACACTGCCATATACACTCCGAGGCTGGCGGGAAGTAACTGCACAGGAATTAATCTTGTCCAAGCTGATTATTATTATTATTTGATAAATGACACTTTTTCCATCATTTGTAGGTGATTTGGTTTGATTTTGGCATCAAGAAAAGAAAATCCCTGCATGTCTGTGCTCATCTTTTTCATTTCTGGTCATGAAGAAGTGTAAAAAAGAACAAATAACCTCACCTTCATCAATTCTTATGAGGAATGACAGGAATACAAAGATTCACATGAATGCACTGTTCTGCAATATCGATGCCCCCCGCCAACGACACAACCCCCATCTTAAGGCACAAATCTCCCACCGCGTCTCACACACATGTAATCCTGTTTATCAGCCGATGTGTCTGTGCTGCGCTGCTTGCTCTTGGTGGTGCCGTCTACCCGTGTGAGAATATTGTTTGGTGCTATTAACGCTGTTGTGTGCGAGCTAAACGAGATGCCCTTTTGCGTGTTTTCCCAGCGAAGGACATACCTGATGCTGCGAATGATTGCGGAGAGCGCCTCTACCCGCAGGTGCAAATATGTTCCCAATTAAGAGAAACCCTGCAAGTGCAATTGAAGGAAAACGGTAGTAATGATACGCTCAATTGATCTGATATGATGGTGCCTCGCAAAGAAAGCAACCATAGATATAAATGGCAACATTCGTGCCAAATGTGCATTATGTGAGTGTTATGGTCGATGTGTGATGTAAGAAGAAGAAATGTTCTGCACTTTCCACTCAATTTGTGCCCTGCAGTCTACAGAAGATAAGATTTCCTAAAGAATAAAAGCAATCCAAGATAAAGGCGCACAGTTATCCAGCTGCATGGACTGAGATTCTTCTAGTAGATATGGAGATGCAGAGATTAAGACAAAGTGTTTGGGCCATAAGAGGAATCTCAATTACTTTAATCGCACATTATCACACTTTTGTTCATATGCTTGATTTTATTGCCCTTTAGCTTGACCGGTTTCCATTAATGATTGTCACAGTCTGGCACCTGTGTGAAACGGAACAGAACAGGAGCAGGGCGGCAACTAATGTTCGTTTTCATAAGCGATTCATCTGTCCATTATTTTCTTGATAAATCACGTACGTTTGGTCTGTAAAATGTCAGAAAATGTTGAACGTGATTCCAAAACCTGGAAGTAACAATGTTCTCAAATGTCTTGTTCTGTCCACAAACACATGTATTTGTTATATAGATCAAAGAAATCAGAAAATATTCACATTTAACAAGGTGAAACTTTATTACCTTATTAAACACTCAACCGATAATCAATTATCAAAATAGTTGATTAATTTAGTTATCGATTAATGGTATAATTGTTGCAGCCCTAAATAGAAGCTGACCATTAAAGACCAATTAATACATTTATAATAATCGACATTGGCCAATTATTATAAATGAATCAGACAAGTATTTTGTATTTCTTTAAGTTTAAGTACATTTTGTTCTCAGAAACTTGAAGTTAAAGATATAATAAATATATGTACTTTTTTATAGGTGTACAATCACCTGATTGCATGAATTGTTGATTCTCATTACGTCAGAATGATCATGTTTCATTTATATCAAGGAGCCCAGTCAGCTCTACTGAGGCCTCCATTTTGGACCGCCATGTTTTTACAATAGTCCACAATGGACAAAAGTAAATAACTTTTGAGTTTTGATGCTAACTGGAGGCTGCATAGGAAATAGTTTTGAATCACAAATTGAAAATTGATTTTTTTATCAAACCGTGACCCGAGGAAATTGGAATGGAATCAAACTGTGAGAGGATGAAAGATTCTCACCTTTTATCACATAAAGATAAATGTTGCTAAATTTCCCTCAAACTTAATTTTTTCATCCGAAGTTGTTGTTTTTTTTGACAAAGTTTGGTGTTTTGATGGCCTGTTTACTTCATATATATATATGTATATGTATGTATGCATATATATATATATTTTTTTTTTATTATTATTATTTAAAATATATAAATTCCCTGCAGTGCAGACATGAAAGGCAGATTGGAGATTCAGACCGTAAACCAATGATTAAGTTATACGTCAGTAGTTGCAGTAGTTGATTTATAAAGGTCAGCATTGGGGACTGTCACAAAGACTGGTGGAGATGTGATGGATGCGTCTTAAATCAAAGTGTATGCTCTCACATTTCATGATCCTCAAGTGCACCTTCTTCTGCTGCCCGACGTCGTCTAAACTTTTTTACGAGTGCCCGAACAGACTGGATTTAACCAATGATTCGTGGCTGTGTGTAAATCCTCCACAACAGAGTGACGTTATCTGTCATTGTGATATGGAACAGGGCAGTGAAATGACAAAGTAATTAAAAGCAAACATTCATTTCAGTAAATGATTAATTGTGAAAGTTATTATCAAGCCAGTTAACCAAACATTTTGACTTCAGAATACAAGGGCTTGCTGCTCTCCCTGTTTTGTTTCTCTTATCGCTGCAGATTGTGACTGTCGAGGTTTGGAACCATCAATTTAAAGGCATCTCATTGGGCTCTGGATAGTTATAATGGGCTCTATTTTCTTTTTGTAGACTAAATTATTTATGCAGGAAACAGCTAATCTGTTAATTAAAAACTTAAACGATCAAAGGCAACGGGGGGAAACAGTTCAACACATCTGGGTTACAGCACGTGGTGCGTCGCTTGTATTAAAGCATGTAAGCATGTTCTCATTACAAGTTTGGAAATGGAATAACAAAAAAAAAAATCAATTACAGTTCGTGTTTTAGAGTTAGTTCCTTGTTGGGTCTAATTGCAGGCAATCGGTGACCTTTGAGGATACAGTAACTCATGTCAAGTGGCTGGTCTGATGAGTCACCAATATTCTGCAGGGAGACTGATTTTTAAGAGAGTAAATGGTTTAAGATGAATAAGCATGGTCACTGTGGCGTAGCACATTTAATATTAACAGACCTTTGGAGTGTTGATTTTTGTAATAGTAGTAATAATTGCAGTGTTGAAAAGTAGTTAAAGCTAACACAGTTGGAAGGATTGCAAGAAAAGTAGAAAGTAGAGTTTCAGCTGAACATTCAGCATTTTGGTATCTCAGCATCCTCCCCTGATCTGACGGAAAGATGTACTTGTTTCATGTCTGATATTGACGTGTGTTTAGTGCATTTGGTGTCTAAATCTGGTTTCTGGTTTCTTTGCAGTATAGGAAATGATATAGTAGCAAACCTTATGTTCAGGATACCTGTATATTGAGTTCTCCATTGCACTTTAATTGGTCAAAGCCCAGATGAGGTGCATATTTTAGTTGAAATGGTTTTATGGATCAAAGATTGTATTTATCTGTGAATGTCAAAAGTTCCTGCCTATTATGCCTTTTGAATTCTTACTTATTAATTCTTTATTTTACTAGGTTAGTCTCATTCGCTATGTTTAAATGTGCAAAATTTCATCATTCCAATAAATTGCATATTGGGGTTTTACAATTTCATGGACGTGAAATTATGTGGTCAGATTGTAGTTCTGTAAACATCAAGCATTCAGTCAGAATGGACTTTATCCGCATCTCTGACTTTCGTTTCTGTTATTATTATCAAAATGGAAACACGTCACGTTTACGTGGATCAGACACAGGATAGCATCAAACCAGGAAGTCATGGTCTCTTATTCTTACTCTTATTCTTTTATTCCGATTATTATTGATGTGTTCTCTTCATGCATGGCAGCAGAATATATAGAGTAGTTTTTGCTGCCATGTTTTGAATGCCTTTAGTATGGAAATGGCTTTTTCGTATTTCGGTATCATAATTTAAAAAGCCAATGTAATTTTTAAGGGGAAATAATGACATCAAAATGTGCTCTATTTATAGTCAGGGTGATTTATAGTGTCACCTTGATTTCCTCTTAAAGGGACGTCTGGAGCCTTTCTTTTCCAAAATTGCATAAAATATTAATTTCCAGTAACCTCAAAGAAAAATAAGCATTTCTGTCCACGTATAATATCAGAATTAAAAAGTATAGAGGAAAAAGTGCTCATAAAAATGTCACCTAATGCTGGATATATAACAAGTCTGAGTTTTACTCTCCCCAGAAATGTGGTCACTTTGAAAACTTTTGATAATGGGTATTAGAAAAACATTGTTGACTAACAAAAAAGTGTAATCCTTTTTAAAGAGACAACAGACAACTGTCATCTCCCTTAAGTATTTTCTGTCTGGTCACTGTTGTTAAGACCCAGCAGTAAGGAGACTTTTCCTCAGAGCTAGTGCTGTCTCATAATAATCACCCTTGTTTGATTCAGCTGTGGCAGATACACGGGTAAATTCTATTCTCTGAAGTGTTTAGGAGCAAAGCAGTAGTTCCTTTGAGCTGTAATTTGAATAATCACTTTTCCACCAAAACCTCACCCCAGTGACCAAGAGAACATAGTGAAAGCAAGACTCACAGGGAGTTGGTCACTAAAGTCACTAAAAGTTTATTTATTTTTACCCAAAAAGTTTATTTATCTGAGTTTCATTCAATTGGACCATCAGCTGCCCTGATTTCTAAAATCTGGCATTGGCATCAGCCATAGAAAAACTAGTATCTGTCGTCCTGTATCTCTGTTGATAGCGCATCATTTTCTATCAACACTGTGAGACGGGTAGCATTGTAGTTACTTCCAAATAATTCAGGTTAGTGGTGTAGGCCACCAATAACGGTGTCACTGGAAACAGTAAAAGGTTCATGGCTGTTGGTGTAACAGAAGAGGACACGAGGCATAGGGCAAAACATGGGCAGATGATCCACTGTGAAGTCTCCTAAAGGGAGAAGCTCAAACAAGGCAATGATGATCCAGGATGTTGCACATGTGCTGTACTGTAAATGTAGATTAAATGACACATTATAGCTCTCAAACCAAAAGATAGCAGAAGACATGAGTACAAAAATGGACAGAGATTAACTGATTTTGTTCCCTGCAGTCGCCCAGAGAAATGAATCACAACCAGATTGGAGGAATGATACATTTCTAATAGATATTATGAGGCCGATTTTTGTCTTCCTCTGGGAAACCACACATTATTGGTCCATTATCTCAGATCAACGCATTTTAAACAAGCAATCACAGAGAGTTAGGCGATAAAACACTCATGAATCTCTTCAAATTATAAAGAATGAATCATGTGCAGTTAATGGCCCATGAGATGTAATAGGTAAAATATGAATTTTAATCATTTTCCTGCCCTGAAAAGTGACCACATCTTCACGTCATCCATCATTGGTGGCTCCAGCGCTCCAGCTTGGCCGTAATGAAGAGAAGTTAAGATCTGCTGAGCATTGGAGGCAACTGGAAACCTGCCAGTGCGTCACTGAAGATAAAATATCTCAGCCGTAATTCACAGATGTGGGGAACAGGAGGGAGAAGTATGCAGGGATGGAGAGGAGGGAGAAAAGGTTGAGTGTTGAGGCAAGAACGGAACAACAAGAAAGGGGTAGTGGATGCAAAGGACGGAACAAGAAAGGAACAGAGAGACCTCGAGGTTATCTATGCATTAGCAGATTTCTTTGTGCTTTTCAGCTTCATGCAGACGACTAATGGACGAGACCGAGTGAGTGAGAGCTTTGTTGGAGACGAGCGCAGAGTTTCTCTTCTCCCTCACTCGTATTCATGACACCTTGCCCGCCTCCCCCCTCACTCCACCCTTCATTAAAGTCGACAATGCTTATTTCTCCCACCATTAGCTTTATTAATGCACTTCACAACTCTGCACACTGAGTGAACGCTGCTCACAGTCCACATTTTTCACATGCACGTACACTTCTTCATGACGCAGAAAAGAAATTCTTTCCCCTTCATATCCAACAACAAACTATTTATAGCACACAAGGGCAGAATTTATTAATTCATTCTTGAAGAAATAATGAAGAGCAGCAGAGAGGTGAGTGTTATCCTCCGTCAGCATTACACCCTAAGATAATACTATTAATATTTTTAATAAATGCATTAAGTCAGTGTTTTCTCAATCCTGGGCCTCGTGAACCCCTGCCCTGCGCTTTAGATTTTTCCCCGCTCTAACACACCTGCTTCAAATGAGCGGGTTGTTATCAGGCTTTTGCAGAGCTTGATGACGAGCTGACCATTTGACTCTGCTGTGCTAGAGCAGAGAAACATCTAAAACCTGCAGGCCCGGGGGGTCCACCATGAATAGGATTGGGAAACGCTGCATTAATATATTTAAAGATAATCATTTGTTATTGGTTGGGGAAAAAAATCACATCAAAAAGCCTTATTTTCTCTATATAGTTGGACAAAAAAAGTTTATTCAAAGTAAAATTCCATGCAACTTGCAAAGTTGTTCTTTTTCCGTTTATTTTTTTGTTTTTAAAAAGCCCTGAGAGGCTGTTGACCATTTTTTGTTTTGTGTATTTTACAATAAACTGGACAGTACAAAAACAGTCGAATTTATATCCCAAATTAGAAAAGTGAAATAAAGAAAAAAAAAAGTCATCAATGCTCCCCCTCCAAAACAGAAAGAACAATACACCATTTCCTGCGCTAGTCTTTTATTTCTGTATGATGGAAAGATTTGTCTGAATTTTGAGTTAATTTTGAGTAAGGCTAAACATTGAATTGAAATAACAATGTGGCGCAATATTTATTAAAGCCAAAATGTGTGTAAAAATATAATTTTATATGAATTACTGTCTTGATCCATACACATCTTATTCAACAGACTGAAGGAAACCTCTTTGTTACTCACAAATATCACACCATAATCATTTTAAATACGTTTTTTGAATGAGAATGAGAATAATATGTAAAAATGACCATTCCCTCTGATATCGTGAATCATATCCCAATTCCTGTGGAAAATAATCCCAGTTAGATATTTATTTAAACTCATTCAGCCCTAATTTTAAGGGACAGGGATATTTATAAATAAAGAAGAGCTTTACATGCAACTCGTGCTGTAATCATTTCCCAGACTCCAGGATGATTCGTGCTGTCTTGGTGCATCGGTGAATAAGCCTCATACAAATAGCAATCACCTTTTTTTTTATGTACAATACATCATACGTCAGCCTTCACCCTGGCCTGCACCCAGTCAACTCTGTCAGTTTATGCAAATGATATGAAACATTTAAGATAGCTAAAAAAGTATGCAAATTCAAACAGTCAAGGGTGGTTAAAATAGACCACGAATAATGGAATCATTACAGAAGTGAAGCAGGGAGAGGACTGTGCATGTTCATGGCTCATTGTGTCACACAGATTCAATATAAAAAATATTGAAAAATCAACCTGCCTCATTTAATCAGGGCTACAGTTAAAACTGCAGTAACTTTTTAAATTTCGCCTATTGGCCCCACACGACTTTCTGTGTTTCTCAGTATAGCAGAGTTTCAATCTCCGCTGACTTTCTTTAGCTGCACACAGGAAGTGATTTGTTCAATGTCAAACACAAAAACTGTGAAAAAGTAAAATCTTCTGTTCAAAAAAACCCGGTTGTTTCTATAGTTTAATAGGATAAATGCTTCTTCCTTGTGTATACACGCAAACACTCAGTCAGGTCTGATAGTTTTGCTTGACAGAGCTAATTTTCAGATGATTAGTGCAGCCTACAAATAATGTTACGTTGTATCTGTTCAACAAGACCAAATAGAGACAGAAACTCTCATTTTACATAAATATACAATACAGTATTAGTAAAACTTTGAATATTATTGAATATTCCAGGGTTTAATACTTTGCTTTGACTCTTGACTCTGTGGTAAAGCTGATTACTTTAGGGATTTAGGAAGTTGTAGAAAGTTTTCATTGCATTTTGTGTGAAGCAATTTTTCTTTTATTCTGCTCCCACAACCATTGACAGTGTTCCATGTGGATTGTGGGTTGACATTTCTCAAATTTCAATTTGCTTTTCACAGTCTGCAGACATACGATACTGTTATGGCATGGTGTGGCTTTACGTAAGCGTTGAGCTAACTGTGAGCTGTACCATTTACCAATAATTATTCATGTACCATTGAATAATTAAACTGTCCTGTCAAATGTGTTAGTGGCAGTAGTCCGGGTGTATTAGGATACACATGCATGTAGGATCTGGATTCAGTAGAAAGCACCAGTATAGAGACTTAAGAGGTGGACTTCAGACAGTTTTGTTGCTGTTGACATTTTGCTCTGTGTATTAGCTTCTTCTGACATTTCTGGGTTTAAGCCAGGGTTGGGAACTGTAGTACAGGTACAGAGCTCCCACACCAGCTTGAGCCCAACTCTGGTCTGACTGGATGTTCACATGCTTGGATTACAGTTGACATAATCTGTCATTATCAAATTACTATTGTGTCTTAGTCAAAAGAAAAATGTGAGAAATTTGATTTAGTTTGACTAACATGTTTACATGTACACAGTCTTGTTTTTTCCTAATGTCATGTAAAAGTACTGTGATGAATCGGTGGTCTGCTTTTAGGTACCAACTCTCCACTCACCACTTCATATAAATATTTATGTAGACATTTTTTACAGCAGATATCATATTTGTAGAGGTTGAAACAGGTTTTTACCATTAACATTAATTAGGGTTCAACTCCAGATTTAATGAGCCAGGGTTATGCCAATATTCAAGTGTAAGCGTAGGTCACGCTAAATAGTTTTTATGTTATTTTAAAATTGCATACATGTTTCCCATTATTTCTGGATGTATTCCAATAAAGTTATTGAGAATTAAATATACTATAATCTAACTGTGGCCTAGGGATTTTGCACAGCACTTATTATTCAGTATTCTGTGCTTTATGTTACATTACATTACATGTCATTTAGCAGACGCTTTTATCCAAAGCGACTTACAATAAGGTTGCGCTATCTCATCTAAGGACAGTTTATGTTAAACATATTCAGTGTAGTGAAATCAGATTAGTTTCACTAATGAGATAAATTACCGGAAACTGAGGGGTTAAGTGTGCCGCACTGTTTGGGTTAGGGTTGGTCTAGTGCAAACATACAGTATGTGAGTGGGTATATAATAAATAAACAATGACCAAATGGAGACACATCCGTGTCAACAAGCTGACCAATGATAAATCGTTAAAACCGGCTCACTATTATACCCTCTATAAACATCTCCAGGCTGCAGATTGATGACACTGTAGCCCATTAACTCGTAATATCCTTGTCAATTGTTTCTCACTAACAATAATGGCTTCCATTTAAAGGAGTGAAGGCAGCAGGCGACAGCATAGGAACTCATTCCCCGAGTACTCAGACAGATATAAATTGCTCTTTATCCACTTCATCAAATGATGGCCGCAGCTCGATACTGCTTTGTTCAAAGAATCAACCGACTAATTAAAGCCACTGAAGGTACAAATTAATGAATTAACGTGCTGGGGGAAATAAAATATGGTGGCAAACTCCATTGATAAACCAAAGATTTAGAGAACAAAAAAAATATATATTCATATTTAAAGGACATATGTGAAAATAACTGTTCTATGATGACAGGAGGTGGTGATAACAAGCTGTAAAATCATATACATGTTAAATATACAACAATATTGTGCATGAGAGAGAGATAGAGCTGGTTAGTTAGTTAAACATGACTGTAGCTTCCTGTTTTCAGCCATCAAAACACATCTCTACTGAAGACCTTTGTTTTTCTTCTCCTCTGCTTAAGACATTTTTGAGAGGGGTAGTGAGGCTCTTTAGGTTTGGTAACATTCAACACACCTGCAGCTTGGTGTGTTTGATCAACAGCTGGCAACCTGTGTATTTAAGTGCTACAAGCTTGAGTTGTGGTCCGTTACAGTAATCAGAATAAAAGCTTGATCGGGCTAAAAATATGTCATGTATACATGCTAATCCAAAAACATACTAACCCGAATGAGAGGGCTGGTATACTGTATGTCACTTGTGATTCAGATCGCGGTTCATACTGTATAAACCAGTGTTTCCCAATCCTGGTCCTTGGGGGTCCTGTCCTATATCTAATAATAATTTTATCACTTAATATTCGTCTTATTTTAGATAATTAGGGTGAACAAGGTAAATAACTGTCACATCCTCACATGTGTGGTATTAGTCATCATCAGAAATGTATGTTCAAATTGAACAGTTTTGTAGAATTTGTGGCTTTGTGGCTGTGTGATATGTTGCTCCTCAGATAATCCGTCGCTGTCCTTATTTTTCTAGCTAAAGGGCTTAATCACAGTATTCATATATAGAAATCTGAATGTATCACGGTTCACAAATGGGCATCCACTATGTAATAATAAAGCTCTGAAAACATGAAATTGCAAAACCTTCTTTAATGATAATAGTGGCCCCAGATGCCTGCTCATACGAACACACTCTGACTGTAGCGTCCATTATGAATGTGTGAAAGCCTCATCTTTGTGACACTGGAGCGTATCCAGAGCCTACGCCATCGCTCACACTCTGCTGGGGTTTTTTTCCCACTCATTTGTTCAACTTACTTACTAAAGGACACTTAAGGGAAAAAAACAACAATATGAAATGGGCTTAGTCAGCAGGCGAGCAAATGTGCATTGCACAAAACATCTCTGCATGACGAACAAACACGTCCCGCTAATGATTTCCCATAAAGCCAATTACACGTTTTTTTTAAAAGGACTAGTGTCACAGTCCACGACTGGAATGTTATGCTATTGACAACGAGTGGTAATGTGGTAAATGGTCACGGTGTTCCAGGTTTTTTACCTGAGTTGTTTATTTATTTTCAATACGACACCCACTCAAAGCTTTACATACGTTCCCATCAATACCAGGTCCTCACTGTGGGATTGCTGTGCTTTTACTAGCTGTGACTGGTGACACTCACCACTGTTTTCATCAAACCTGTGAAAACACAGAATGTGCTGGACCTGCATTTGTCAACACGACGCTGAAAGCATTTTTACTGTTAGCTGTTGATACAATATCATCAGCTTTCTTATTACTATTTCGGATATACACAGCTATTTCAACATGTTCAAAATACAAATGTTTTTTTTAGAAGTAAATATCCTTAAAGCTGCTGTTAGTGATGTCATATTTTGGCTTAGATTTGAATGAATTAATATTGTTTAAAGATGTTGCCATATTAAAAAGAAAAAGTATTAAACATTTGTGACATTAGTGAGGTATTTATTCACTCACAAGCAGCTTTTCTATTCATATTTTGTTTGTGCCTCCTCCTTTTTGAGGAGTTCTTCATGGAGTTTCTGTCCGACTGCTGAGACTGAAACCAGTGACACTGAGAAAACACTGTAGATCAGTAAAAGCTGCTAAGATTTTTAGCTGTTTAATAAGGTGATTTGATCTGTAGGCAGCAAATACAGTCTATGTACATATGTTTGTTTTATGGGCCTCATAATGTCCTTAAAATGTCTATGTAAGTAGAATTACACGGCGGAATAGAGGCTAGCACTGTTACCATGCAGAGGTTAACTGGACACTCTAAATTGACTGTAGGTGTGAGTGAATGTGTCCAGGGTGTACCCTGCATTTTGTCCTATGTCAGCTGCGCTGGGATTGGCTCCAGCGGCCTACGTAACCCTTATGTGATGGATGAATGAATGAATAAATGTCTAAGTAAGTTTCTTGTGATAGCTTGTGCTATTTGGTCATAGTTACATGGACACTAGAGACAAAGATGTTACAGGAGTTTAATTATTTGGTTCATCCCAGAGACACTTTGGAAACCAGAAGCTATAAACAAACGCTCCAGTCAATTGTGTTAACTGTTAACATTTCACTAGTAACTATACCCACTTAACACTGTTGATGCTTTAATTAGCAGCATCTTCTTACAGGACTTTTGCATTCTGCTATGTTCTCTGCTTTTACATTTAAATATCAGTAAGGACGTGGATTTCTAACATCTAAAATTTTATCCTGCGTCAGCTCCTGAAAGGACACAATTAATGTCAAGAAGACTTGTTAACAAAATCCTAAACCAGACTGAGGCTTTAAGACTATTACTGTCATGAAATACGTCAACTGGTTTTAATTCCTTTACAAAGAATGTGCAACTACTGTCACTACTGTTGCATACTACACTGGAAAAAAGTGGCACTAAGCTAGTATAATCCTTGTGTCATTATATCCATATGTGATTATATTCACAATACTAATCAAAATGTGCAATTCTTAGGGAATTAGCACACAAATCTGCAGTTCCCATCAGCCATATGGAGAGTTTGCGATAATTGTTTTGGATTAACGACTTGTGATGTTAATACACTGACACTTATTTCTGACGCAGCGTGTGTTTACAAGCAAGAAACAGCCGCACACAGACAAAGTCAGCAACAGGCTCCTAAACACACTGGGAGCATTTTGCTGCTTGAAGAGTCAGGTGACCTTGGTCCTGGTCAGGAAACCTTAGCTAATGTTTCTGGTGTGGCGGCAGAAGCAATCTATGATGTTCTGAGGGGCAGTTTTTTCATTGTTATCTCTGTAAATGGATGATACAGAGCTGGGTGACAGGATAGATGGGGTCAGGGAGTGGAGGTCAAGCAACAAACACTGTGCACCTGCCTCACAAATTTACAGCAACAGCCAGAGGCAACAGTATTCTCTGTAGTTTATTCATTCATCCATTTATCTTCCTCTAGTTGAACACACATCACCAGTTCACAATGTCTGCTGTCAAAATCCAAACATTCTTGGGTTTTATTTAGGGCTGAATGATTTTATATACATATTGAATTGTGATTATTTTGACTGAAATTGGGATTATGATATAATTTGTGATGTGAGAAGGAATGGTAATCTACACATAATTATTCTCATTTTCATTTGAGTAACATTTAAAATGAATACTGTATTTTATTTGTGCAGATGTGTGAGAAACAAAGGTGTTTTCTTCAGTCTGTAGAATATGATGTGTTTAGGTCAGGACAAAATTTAATCAAAAATGGTAATTTGGCTTAAACAAATATTGCACCTCCTGCGATTTCAAAATTGCAGTATGCCATATTATGATTTTGGTTAAATTTCAATAAATTGTTTAGCCATATAGCATTTATACTAACGCCCCATATATATATGTTTTCCTCCTTTACTCCCTTTTTTCTTTTTAAAAGATTCCTCATGAATTCTTGCAGCCATAGGCCATTACCTGTGTTATGGTAAAAGATAATCTCTGTAAAAGCAGATCCATTTTTACAAATCTCTACTCTTGCTGTATGATTTCATCAGTGAACAGAGCCTGGAGGCTACAGTGGCTGCTTCCTGCCCACTGGAAAATACCCATTTTCTCATTTATCGCCTCAGGTTGTGCTCTCGCTCCATCATCCCACCTACACTGACCGTGTCCCAGTGTTGGCTGAACACTCTCCCACCACCAACGCTTTAACTGACCAGCTAACTCCTGCTAATGATCCTTGTATAATGGAATTGACGCAATATTCCCGTCACTCTGTTTTCTCCCTGTAGACTGGAGCCACATCCCGAAGGCACGAGTTCCCAGATTGTCCCACCGTTGAACTCTGACTCTTGTTTTCTTCCTGCTGGGCTCCTGTGTGTCCCTGCCTGTCTGGGTGTTCCGAGCCATGAAGTTCCCTCTGTGGTGCCTGGTGGTGCTGCTGGCATGTCTCTTCACCCCTGGACGCAGTGACTGCCAGGGACAATGTGCGGCCTGCGGTCTGCTCCTGCAGCAGCAGCAGAAGCAACAGCTGCTGCAAGCCTTTAACGCCATGGTGAGTGTGTGTGTGTGTGTGTGTGTGTTCCAGGTATTACTCATGCTGTGAGGACCTAAATCTGTTTACATAGTCACATTATGGGGACAAAAAGAAAGTCCCCATCACTTAAAATAGTACATTTTAAGGTGAAGTCATGTTGTATTGTTAGGATGAGGTTATGTCACTATTGATTCAGGACCTTTACAAAGCTGTGTTTTTAATGTAAAAAGTCAGACAAAAAAAACAAAGATAAAAAGGCGCTATTTGTGCCTAAACCTAATCACCTGGTTTGCATTAGCCTCATTTAAAAGTGGTTAAATCATGTTGATCTGCATGTTTGTAGACATGTGAATTAGTCGTATCATTTTGATTCAGAGATGTTTTTTTCAGGTTTTTGTGTTTTGCAAAAATGTACAAACACAACATAACATAATTCTGGCAACTGTGTGAGATGTTAAAAAATGTTTTGCCATCATTTGTTGAGCTTTTTGGCTCAAAAAATAGGACACATTCAAACTCAGATTATTTCATGGTGCTGAGAGCAACATGAAGATCCATTTTAAGAAGAATCAGGACAGTTTACATCAAACAAATATTAGAAGAAAAGTTTAGCTTATTTAGTGTGTTTTTTTACCCTTAAGCTTTTCCCTGAATTCCTCAACAGTTGTCATTTTGGAGATAAATAGCTTCATATTCCTAATGGGCCTATTCATTCTGTCTCATAATATTAGCGTCTTCAGGACATGACCAAACATGTGATCCAACCTACATGGGAGCTTAGCTCGAGTAATTCAAAATGAATCTGCAGCATGGCACACAATCCCATTTCCAAACAGTCCAAGACACATCAGTGGGTAAAAAATAGTCTGTGGTCTTCCATGAATAACGGCTGGATGGCTAATTTAGCTGATAATGATGCAGAGAAAGACAGCTGGGACCTTTTTGGGAGTTGTAATAGAACTACGTAATTGACTGCTGCTCAGTATCATCAGCCCGGCCTTACGTTGGTGACTGACACATTTTTATCAGCTCTTCATTGTGTTAGCCGCCTTCCCATTGAGCCACAGATGGAATCCACTGAGCAATTCCATTGTTGCCACTCCAGACGGAAAGTGTGTGCGTGTGTGTGAAATTGCTGGTGTTTGTTATAATGGCAGGACCCATTGATTTATTCATGCAGGGCCTCAGACTACAGATGCACACATGCATAAAGCAGACCATCCTCTGGATGAATTGATTACATAATTCTTGTATTAGTAGTCAATTACCTTTGTTTGCATTTGCACTAATTATCTGTGCTGCTGTGGTCATTATTTACACATTTCTGAGAAGTAGCTCTGTGACTCTCAACCATTTGGCCTGGTGTGTTTATTGGTAAGTTTATTTGGATTGTATAGTACCAGAACATAGCAGTTTAGCATTGTTTACTTAGGACACTTGCAGGTCTACACTGTCATTTTTATAGTAGTGGAAGTGACACATCTTCCTTCGGTTTGTTTTTTTTTGCAACTACAATTGTGAAAATTCCCACTTTATACTACATTTGTCGCACAAGGCAATATTACTGTATGTTTACACCACGTAAACCATGACATAACAGTAGTGTGTGAAATTCAGTGGTGCAACAAGCTCTGTGTCACTTTATAAACTTATCCCTCTCCCTGCACCAAAGTTCATAGAGAACATTTGAGATTTAACATCACAGCTCAGAGGAGCTGCTGATACCTTGTTCCCTCCATTACTAAGTTCCAGTGTGTTGTTTAACAAGGCAGCTGTAGACCAGTATCTCCTCTGTTCCCACTTGATAAAATAAATAATGCTGATTTTCTCTTGGGACTTTGTCGTTGTCAGAAAAGGCTGTCTACACCAACACCAAGATAAAGTGGCAAAACTTAACTTGTAGACTTAATGTTGTGTAGATTTTATAAAGTAAGTCTTTTGTTAAAAGGCTAAAATTAGTTTTTCTTGTGTCTCTACTGACGGCTTGTCTTTCATGTCTTCATGACAGTCAGACTAGAACACAGACTTCTTTATTGTTATATTTAAAGGCCAACCCTGACTGACCTCCGCTATTAAATCAAAAGCCTGTGAAGCAACCTCACTCTAGAGGGTTTTGGCAGTTTCCACAACCTTTTACACCCTGTAGTCTTCACTAGTATATTAATACAATGACTTCGTGCCCATACACACACACACTCATGAACTCCTTTAGATTGCACCATTGATCTAAAGTGGAGAATCCCCCAATGTTCTCATTTCATTTACGATGGATAATTAATTTCCGTTGATAAATTTGCAGCAGAACCTCCTCTCCCCTCGTTCCTTTGATGTGAGCAGGTTTTCCTGATAACAACAGCAATTTATCTCGTTTGAGCGCAATTTGACGAGTAAATGGGATTCGCTTTTTTTCCTCAAACTGAAATTCAGCTTAGAGGGCTCTGGAGTTCAAGCAAGGGGAGATGTGGATGCATACATTTCTGTAATGGGGCAGGTGTAGCCTAGTTTGTCAGGGGGGAAATATAATGCTCTGTTCTTGTGCAATTGATGGTATAAACGTTTCATACGTTCTATCCTTTGTGGGGGAAACTGAAGCCAAACCCGGCTGATACTGAGCGAGAGACATTGAACACACTGGGCAGGTTACCTGCCTATCACAGAGCTAACACACAGAGACAAACAGCTATTCACATCTTATCAGTTAAAACAAGATGCGACACACACACACACACGCACAGGGAGAGCATACAAACTCCACACATAAAAACCCTTTAGTTTATCCTTAATTCAAACTGGTCACTGCAGAATTATCTTTAGATAAACTAAAATATTTATCCTTCATGAAAGAAGTTGGAAAATGTTGCAACAACAACAATAATAATGAACAATTCAAATGTTCTAATATGTCTTTGCCTTCATAAAGTTTTGGTTCCATCATGAGTTCCATGATCGTTCAGTTGCCAAACTGTCAAGTGTGTGATGAGACAGGAAGTTCATTAAAGCGTCACTGCAAGTCAGTGACCACTGACAAAATGTTCCCTATATATATATCAATCAATCAATGATATAGAAAAAGTAAAAACGGCATGAAGAACCAATCAGGGAGAAGAATGTTAACATAATGTTGGCAAATCATTTACCCGCGAGTCCTCAAAATGACTTGCAATTTCCTCCAATTTGCTGCTGTCAGTCACCCGGCAGAAGTAGATGACACATTTATCAAATGATGGACGTCTCATATTGGCATGTTAACTTTCTAAATATGCTGAACACAGCACCAACAAGCTCCCATTAACTCTCATGACACACATGCCATTCAGGTTAAATTGACTGGGACTGGTTGTAAAGCGGCAGTGGTGACGCTTGTTGGTATAAAAAAAAAAAAAGTGCCATAAATAATATGCTGACCATGGGCAATATATACAATACATTCTGATATTAAGACATTGTGATTTATTAATAACTCAATAATATTTCAATTTAAATTGAGAGTAGGACCACCTTGAACTTGTGTGTGACTCACTTTGGACTGGAAACCAAAGTCAACAAAGTTAGCTGGCACCAATAGGAGAGCAACAAAGTCACAAAATAACACATTTTAACCCAATGATGAAGGCAACAATGCAGCGACACCTCCTGTGTGCCCTTGAAGTATCTCCAGTGGCCGCCCATGTTTAAGAGTAATGCTAATTTGGCTGCTATCATACAACTGTTAGCATCATCATAAACAAGTGATAGAATCTGAAGTGATCAAATTTGATGCACAGTCAATGATTATGTAAGTTATGTTAACTTCCATCATCCATCCAAGCATTCCAACAACCAAACATCAATTGAGACAACTTGCCAAAGTGAAACCATTTCTTTCTCGGCATCACATCCAGGTTTTTATCACGACTTGTACCCGTACTGTAATGCACTCTATGTAGGGCTTAGCCAGGATTCACTTGCTCAACTACAGTTGATTTAAAACGCAGCTGCTCGGCTTTTAACTGGTACGAAAAAATGAGAGAACATTACTCTAGTTTTAGTGTCCAAGCACTTTGGCCAACTCTGTTGTTTTTTAAAGTGCTTTATAAATAAAGTTGGATTGGATCCAATCTTTCATCCATCCATCTGTCCAAGCATCCATCCATCCGGGAAGTCATCTATCAACCATCCATCTAAGCATTTAACCAACCAACTATTCATCCATATTTCCAAGTAATTATCCAAGTAAGTATCCAATCATTCATCCATCCAACCATCCATCCAAGCATTCAACCAACCAACCGTCCTTGCATCCATCCATCTATCTAAGTAATTATCCTGGCATCCATATCATCCATCAATTTAAGTATTCAAACATCCATTCATCCATCTATTAAACCATCTATCCATCTATCCATCTATCCATCCATCCATCTATTAACAGCTATGTGGCAGTGCCATGTGTAGAACAACATCATCCCAAACCCAAACTATTAGACCTTGACTAATGATTAATGATGATTTTTGAAGCTCCTTATATGAGCTGCACTAACACGTCACTCTTTCTCCATCTACAGGTGTGTCTGTTGGAGTGTGAGGGTCACATCTCTAACTCACTCACATGGGAGGTGTGTAAACGTGCTGTCACACTGTCGCATCAGCATCCTTTGATTGCTGAGGGGGGCGCTCTGTTCAAGAGAAAGGGAGAGGAGCTTGAGTTGACCTCTCTTGACCTGAACTCTGACAGCGGACTGCTGCAGTCGGCGGCCGCAGAGCGTTTCCAGGAGGGGGATCAGGATGAGATACCAGTGGAGCAGCGCAGTGTCCACTATGACTCATCACTGCTGGACTCCTCTGAGGATGGGGACGACCTGCAGGGCTTAGATCTCAGTCTGGTTGATGAAGGGATGAAGCTGAGGGAGGAGAGGAACGTGGAGAGCGACAGCCACCTAGAAGAGGATGAGGATGACAGCTCCGAGGCCGTCATCCTATCCAAACGCTTCGGTGGCTTTCAGAGAGGTCGTCATGGGTACCGGAAGCTGATCAGCTCACCCATTAGGCCCCTTCAGAAGCGCTACGGTGGGTTCATAGGCGTCCGCAAATCTGCCCGCAAATGGAACAGTCAGAAACGTGTGAACCAGCTGCTCAGACAGTATCTGGGCATGAGGAGCAGCCGCAGCGGCAGGTTCAACAACGTCCCCGTAACTCGTGTCTGGAGGCAAAACAAACTGTGATGTGTTTCCGCCGCTCTCCCCATTACCTCAACCAATCATCACGTTTTCAGCAGCTCACTCCAGTTTGAACTGTGACATCGCCATAAACCACCATCATCACCCTCATCATCATCAGAAGAAGAACACACTTCGCCATCTTGCTGCCTCTCTCCGTGTCTCTAAGTAACGAGGAATGTTTTGACCGTTCTGTCCTTCTTATCCAGCATATTTACATGCCATTCTGTGAAATAAAAGAATTAGAGAAGTGCAATTGAATATATTTTTGTGTGTTGGTATAATAAAAGGGCCCAAATGAAATTTGGAAAACTGGTTCACTGCGAGGTTTTTCAGACCTGAAGGTAGGATGTTTGAAATCCTGTTGAATGCACTTTCATGCATGTGTGGATGTGACTGTGGATGTGATTTTATTTTTTATTTTTTGCAAGAGTTATAACAGATGACCAGCTCTCATTAGAAGGATGTCAGTGTGTGTATATATATATATATATATATATATATATATATATATGTATAGATATACTAATATATATGATTTTGACAGGTCCATAAGTGCTAAACTTCCCCTGGCTGCAAATTGTTGAAGCAAAGTGGAGGCAGCACTCAGTCAGATGTAAATGTGGTTGCACTGTGGGATCGCTGAAGCACAAACTGTTAATTACTGGTAGGAGAATCCAATTTTCTGCTTAAGGAACTAAATTGGACAGTGGAACTTCTGTCTGAACTCTCAAACTCACTAAAATGCTGCATTTCCTTTGAGTATTGACTCAAAAAATGTCCCCCTTTTATGTGATAAAGTTTCTCTTGAGGAAATGAGTCAGTCTTTGGGCTTCACTGGACTTCCATTCAGTGTAACAACACTGCCCTCTAGTGTACGAGGAGCAAACATGGATTGATTTGTGTAAAAGTCCTTAGTGATATTTGGGGGAAAAATTGTATTTTTCTGCATTTAGGGTCAAATTACATTATAAATAAATAATAATAATAATAATAAATTAAATAAGGAAATTCATGACATATACTTACCTGTCAATCATATTCAAACTATCATTTCAACAGTTGTACAGAAATTATTCAGGTGGTTGTGTGAGCCCTAAGTTTAACTTAAAAAATGGGTGTTAATATTTTATTTCGACCCTCCCCCTGGAGACACTGCAACACTTAAATATAAATGCATTTTAAAACCATTAACTGGAAGTGAATTTAGTAGACCCAAATTTATAGTGATACAGACTACAATAGGGTCACACGACGGGTTATTGGCTAGCGCTGTTGTCTTACAGCAAGAAAGTCACCGGTTTGAATCCTGGTTTGAACTGGCTTTGCCTCCGACCTCCCCGTGACCCTCATGTGGTAGACAATGAGACAAATAGGATATTTTTTGTAATGTGAAACTGAATACAGGCAGTTTACATTATGAAGGGAATTTCAATGAAATTATTTTGATATGTATTTTTTAAAATGCATCTAAACAGGAGTGACAGAACTGGACACAGATAAGAATTAGAAGATGAGAATATAGATTTTCCTGCCAAAAATAATTAGTAACCCTCATTAAATCAGATTTTTCTTCCACTTACAATCATTTCCCCAGTTCCTGACTATGGAAATGCGGGGAGCAATAGTTAGAGAGGTGTTGTTCAGGCAGCATTTTGGTGTATATATTAAAAAACAAACAAAAAACAAAAAAAACACCATACCATTTTGAATTAAACATGACTCAACCTGGGTTTTTCTTTTGAGGAGCAGCTCGTGTCACTTTGTGCTTTGGAAACTTCGAGGGCCATTAGCTGTTTGCAGCAATGTATGATGGGAAAACCACCGTCTTAATGTACCATTTAACAAGAAAAGAACAGGATGAAGTGTGCATGTGAAATATGCTCATCATTATACAGTGTAGGGTGTTTCTGCTTGGGTTTAAAAATAAGTTCACTAATTAGTTCTGGTATCGAGATATTTTCCCACACAAGCAGGTCACATCCATACTTTTGCATCTTAATAGTGTTTACTAGTGTTTGATAAGGAGATGTAATAAAGTGTGCATATATATGTGTGTGTGTGTGTTAGTGAGAGTGTGTATGAGCGTGTGTGCGTGTGCACGTGCATGTGCGTGTCTGTAGGGTTTTTCTCTCAAACAGTGAATACAGTGTATATTCCCGATCACATTATACCATTGTTCTGAGTCTTCATACAAAAATGTGTATAGAGAAAAGTATAATAAAATAGTTTGCTATTTATTTTGTGGACTGTCATGCAAAAGAAAAACTAAAAAAAAACAAAAAACGTCTCAAATTCTCAGTGCTTTTTAATGTGTTTGACAATATATTTCCTGTTTTTTTTGCTTTTCTTTTTTGTTTTGTTTGTTTTTTATTGCTATTACAAACGCATTCTCCTAATGCTAATCCCATAAACGCCATGACTCATTGCTTCACGGGTAAAACATTACAACACTGGTCATGGGCAGGAAGGAAATCTGTTTCATGATTTCATGGAAGGAACTTGGTTGAGTCGAACCAATTGTAGCTTATTCCTGTGAGTTTTTATACTGACAAAGTGCCAAAAGACATGAAAATTGCAAAAAAAAAAATCATCTGCCCCTGGACTGAACATGACAATTAAAAAAAAAAGGTATAAAATACTCATATGTAACTCAGAGCATACATACAATATCATGGACATCATAACCACTGTGTAACCACTGGAAGAAAAGGTTGGAATAAAGAGAAACAGCCAAGCTGCAGTCTAATAATGTGGAGCTACAGGTGCAGTAATACCACCGTTATTGATAAAGTATTGTACGCTTAGCACACATCACATAGTCAAAGTCAGTCAACAGTTGGCACCATCGCAGACTTCCGTTTTCGGGATCAAGTTACAAAGATACAGAAAAGTCAATTTGCATTCTTTTAAGAAAGAAACGAAACAGGCTCAAAGTAAAAAAGAAAAGAAAAGGACATGTAATCAAAGAACACTTGTTTTTCTTGACGGCTCTTGGGCCCTGATTTGTAGCCTCTTTTTTTGATAAAAGTCTCTCTCGTCACTTCCACACGTGGGTGTTTTCAGTCGAGGAAGCGCTGGCAGGCTTTTTTCCAGCGACAGGCTGTGCACCACTGATCCTTGCGCTCCACTCCGTACACCTTGCGGCACTTTTTGGCCTCGCCGCGACTTTTCCTGCTGCGGACGGAGAGACATGAAACCGTGAGGCTGAGCTGTGATGCGTCATATTCGCGTGATAGGACGAGGAGAACACAGTAGAGCTGAACAAAGAGGGGCAACAATATAATTGTATATCCATCCGTTCATCCATTGTCCAACACTTTATCTTTCTACATGAGGGTCGCGGGGCTGATGGTGCCAATCGCGGCTGACATGAGGGTGAAAGGCGGGGTTTGTTCACACACCTTCAGGCAATTAAGAGTGCTCAATTAACCTCTTTCATGTTGGAGGACACTCACGTACACACAGTGTGGCACTCTCTGGCCCATAATTGATTTTTCTGGCAGATACTAGAGCTGAAACGATTAATCGATGATTACTAAATGAATCGACAACTGTTTTGATAATCGATTAATCGCTTTGAAGCTTTTTTCATGATTAAAACACGATTTCTGATTGTTTAAGCTTCTTAAATATGAATATTTTCTTCATTTCTTTGCTTCATTAAAAGTCAATCATTTTGGTTTGTGGACAAAACAAGAACATTTGAGAATATCATCATGTCCAGGTTTGACGAACACCGATCAAAATTGTTTGGTTTATTATTTATGGTTTTCTGATATTTTATGGACCAAACGATTAATCGATTAATCAAATAAATAATCGGTAACACTTAAGATTGGGGAACACATATTCACCATTAACTAGGTGCTTACTAACATGCATATAATTCACATACTAGCCCTTTATTAGTAATTATTAAAAATCTTAATTCATGTCGTAATAGAGGTAGAATAAGGTGTTAATACATGCTTAATAATTAGTAATAAAGGGCTAGTGTGCTATTTATGCATGTTAGTGAGCACCGAGTTAATAGTGAATATGTGTTCCCTAATCTAAAAGTGTTACCAAATAATCGACAGATTAATCGATATACGTATTTTAAATACTGAATTAAATCACTTTTAAATCTTCTATAGGCTGAATATCTATGAAATGCTGTGTCAGCACTGGAGTGCAGCCTTTAACCAATCACAAGCAAAATATTGTTTAAATGGGACGTTTGTGAGGACATGAGCCCCGTCATTAAAAAGCGTTAAAGATGATTGACGAGTTGGTAGTTTTTTTTTTAGCTCTGACGCTGCTGTTGTTGTTGTTGCTGTGAGTGTTTTTTTCCACAGCAAAGAGGATTTTGAAATAGTTAATGTGTTCGAAGTGTAACGAGAGGAGAAAACTGCCTAATGGCAGGAATTTCACATCCAGTCCACATTTAGGGAGTGGGACTAATAATGCATGAATGAGTACATTAAACTGTAATGATGCAAAGCTGCGCAATATGATCATTAGCTTTTAACTCGCAATGATGGATTTCCATCATCATCACAACTTGAGAGTTGTTTCTTAAATCGCTGAACGAAGAAGAAAAGTGAAGCACAAATGTATGAGTTGTTGAGATGAAGGTTTTTAGGATGAAATAAATCTGTATATAAATGTCAACAATGAGATTGGAGTTAAAAGTGTTTATCATAAATCACAATAAAAATCATTGAATGAGTTGACTGTAGTGAGAGTTCATAAATATTTCACGTGAAAATACTGTGGAGCTCAACAACATACAGTCCTAGCTGTTTATTTTCAAGTGCCACTCGGGAGGAGTCTGCATGTTTACAAGTCAGTGACGCAGTATTTACATGCTTCATTAAACAGTGCATTAGATGCATATACTCTATGCTCGTTACACATAGTAATGATATAATTTAACATTCTTGTTTTTATGAAAAGATTTGACTATAAATCCTTCACCAAATTCACCAATATACCAATGATAATATAACTAAGATAACTACTTCTTACCTAAATGTTTGATAAAGTGATTACAGTTTGTTTTAAGGCCGTTTAAAGTTAGAATTATGACAATATTATGAATAATAATTATTTTAACAGCTCATTGATGGGTTGTCGTCATTTACCTCATTGTCAGATCAATATTTTTAACCTCAATGTCTTTTTAACGTGACGTTAGTTACGTGAAGGAAACTTAATTGGAGCTGCGTGGTGAAGGAAACAGCAGCACGAGCATGAGAGAACTCATTTAACAATGTTTCAAAATTGAAAGCTATGCAGTCCAACTTTAACGACCACATACGTACAGAATTGTATAATAACAGCCTCATGTGTACTTTGTGTTGACTAAAGCTCAGGTGTGTGTATTGTCCCACCTGAAGGAGCCGTGATTGCGGGACGGCGACGCGCTCATGGGCTGTAACCTGTTCTGTTGCAGCCACTGTTCTCCAACACTGACTGACCGGCAACGAGGTTTCACCATCTGAGCAGAGGAGAGAAGAAACCGTGAGTGTGACCATCATTTATGTCAGTGGCAACATAATCTCACTGTATCCCCAACATTCACGGTTTGTATGAGAGTTTATTTTAACACTCAAACGCTGTCATGGTGACTTAAGAAAAACAAATCTGTTAATCAAATCAAACTGATGGAGATAAGCAGCTGTTATACAGGCGGACAGGACGTGGACATACTGGGGTGTTGCTGGGGTCAGAGGCTGAGGTGGTGGTGGGGGTGGTGGGGGTGGTGAGGGTGGCGGGCGTCCAGCTGGGGGCCACAGGTACCTGGACGGGGCTACAGGCCTGAGAGAAGCAAAGAACAGGAGACAACACATCAGTGAGTGAATCTGCAGCTCCTTAATCTAGATTACTGTTTCCTTCATACGAAAATTACTAAGAGCTGAAACAATTAATTGATTAATCGATGATTAATCGATAACTAAATTAGAGATGTTCCGATACCATTTTTTCCCTCCCGATACCGATTCCGATACTTGTGCTGTGGGTATCGGCCGATACCGAGTACCGATACCGATACCAGTGTGTTATAAAAAAATATATATCATACTACGCCTGCATGACTGTGATATGATTATCATCACCAAATCCTTTACCGTATCAGTCACGGGTGTCAGACAGTGGAATAATCTGGATGAGGAGATGAAAAAATCAGCAAAACGGAGTGTATTTAAAAAGAAGTATGTAGAGATGACCATAAATCGATACAGAATGACCCAGGAGGAAAGTATGACAAAGGTCAGAGACAGAAATCTGTAGACACCGTGAGGATACGGCAGTGGAAGCAAATGTAACCAAACAACAGCTGACATACATGGAGTCTGATTGACTGTCTAGAGCTAGACTGCATCTCTGAGTGCTACCTGATGCTGAAACATGTTTTTGTCAAAATGTCATAAGAAAAAGAAAAATGATGTATTGTATGATGAAAATATGTATTCTGTGGGTAATGGGGACGGGACTAGATAAGCTTTTGCTTCTCCGGCTTTCCCTTTTGGTTATGTGTATTGTTTAAACTACACTAAGATTATGTGTGATGATGAGTGATCTAACTGACATGACCGAAGTAAACATACATATATATATATATATATATATATATATATATATATACATATATATACATATAAATAAATAAATCATTGGTGGTAAGGTTTGGCTCAGGTTAAACCCTCTGTAAAACATGAACGAATACAGCAAATGGACATCATTTATTTTTACCAGTGATATGTTATTTAGTTTTTCAGCTTGTACGTTTGTTTTCACTCTGGTCCAAACACCGCAGCACTGGCAGAGCTTCATGTTTCCATGACGACTGACCGGGAAAGGACGCGCGTGACATCATTTTTACTCGACTCCAGATTGTTAAAATGAGTCTCTGAAGTAACGTTAAACTTTAAAAACAGAGGCATACATACGCAGGACACAGGTACGCTGGTTAGTTGTAGCGCTGCTCTTTTCGTTTAATAAACGGGCCGCTCCAGTTTGACGTTAGACGCGCTAACGGAGCTAGCGCAGCTAACAACGCTAACGGAGCTAACTGGTAAATACTGCCAAACCGCCGACATGATGAGCTAACGTTAGCTCCTTGTCTACAGGTGTCAGGTGATCAGTTCTTCTTCACGCCTCTAAAACAGCACAGCGCAACTGTTTCAAGAGCGGCGAAGAAGAACTGCGTCAGAGCTAACGGAGCTCTATTAAATAACGTGGTATCGGATCGGTGCATGGACTCCAGTACTCGCCGATACCGATACCCACATTTTCGGCAGTATCGGAGGCATTTCCGATACCGGTATCGGAATCGGAACAACTCTAAACTAAATTAGTCGACAACTATTTGGATAATAGAAACAAGATTTCCTGTTGTTTAAACTTCTTAAATGTGAGTATTTTCTTCATTTCTTTCCTCTGGATAAAAAAAGAATTCATTAAAAGTGAATCATTTTGGTGTGTGGACAAAACAGAACATGATCATTCCCATGATTCACGAACACCGATCAATCGATTAATCGCAAAATAATCGACAGATTAATCGATTATGAAAATAGTCGTCAGTTGCAGCTCTAAAAGTTACATACATTTTAATTTTAAAACCTGGAAAAACAAAGATCTTCAGCTGCTAAATGCTTTACTACGTTCACCAGCTAGTTAGTTGTTAAAGGTACAACAGACAGGATTACCGATTAATAATTCAATAATAACCTTTCAGCGAGATGTAAATGCAGTGATTTTAGAGAGGGAATGACTCTTCTTCACGTTTACTGTCTTTACTCCTTCTGTCCTGACACGGGAGGCCTCGACCAATCAGAGAGAGCATACAATGATTGCTGCAGAGTCTAAAAAGGTTCAGACTAACTAATGCAATAAAACAAGATTTCACATGTGAGAGAACTATGATCTGAAAACATTAGTATTTCAATGACTTGTGGATGAAACGATCAAGTGCTTTTTTGTGAGGAATTTGTCTACTACAGCTTTATCTGTAACGTGAAACACTATACAGAACATTTATGTGAATAAAAGCAAAACATTGAGCTAAAAGAGGATAGAATGTGCCTCAGAGTGAAGGTTAAAGCTCTTATAGTCTGTTCTGCAGGATAAACTTGGATAAAAATGTGCTAATTTAGCAGAATAAAACATTTTGAAGGATAAAATGCAGCTGAAAACGACAGCACTGCATGATTGTGCTGCTTACACTGACATTAATGTCATCACGTCAGCCCACAGACAGCAGTTCCACACGATCCATTCATATTTTGTGATCCCAACATTTTGCCGTAAGAAATATGAGGCATTAAAAAAAAAAAAAAACACAAGGCCTCACATATTTCATGGTTTTCCTGTTCCCTCTGCCCTATTTCTTTCTCCCTGTGTAACGCTGCTCCGTCTGCACACATCACCAAAGTGCACATGCCCACATTCCTCACACCCCGCCCCACCGCGTCCACAGACAGACAGACAGACAGACAGACAGACAGACAGATGGAGAAGAATGAGAAGAAAGTGCAGTGTAATATCCACAAAACGGCACAGGACAAGAGAAAAACGATACGCCTAAATTATAAACCAAGATTTGCCTCAAGCACAAGTGACTCACACAAAAAAGAAACACTGAGCCACAATTCAAGCCCACACTACATTTCTGCATCCACGAGGAAATTACAGACAGACGGGGGACAAAAGGAGACATTTTCTAACATAATAATAATAATAATAATAATATTAATGTCTTTTACTTTGTGTATTGATTACATTAGCCCAAAGTTAGACAGCAGTCATACGGGTGCTGGAAATCCGTGAAAGTGTCTGAATTTCAATGTTGTTTTTTCAAATCTTAGTTGATTTAAGTGGAAGGGAATTGGGCTTGTAAACGGAGGGTCACCGATTCAAATCCTGGGCAAGTCAAGGGCTGGGGTGCTCCTGAGCAAGGTACCCGACCCCCATTGCTCCCAAATTCACTATCACCAATTGGTGAGTGTGGAAATAAAACTAATTCTAGATCTAATTCAAGATTTGCTACATGCTTTTTTTGGATCACATGACAAACTTTAACCTTTAATTTGTTAACCTTCTATTACAGCATCTTTTTTCATGTCATTTTAAAACATGAAATAATCATTTTGGTGCTGAAAAACCTTGAAAAGTGCTTGAATTTTGCTCTTCGAAAAGGTGTATGGACCTGGTAACAGAGTCCATGTTAGTGTTGCTCAGCCTTTCACAGGCTGCTTTGAGTGTGCTCTCCTTGGGGGAGCGAGTGAGCCGCCGCCGCATGGTCTCCCACTGTCACAAAGCGTCCTTTTACAGGGTAAATGCGGGTCACCAGTAAAATGTACTGCTTTGTGATGCATAAACAAAGTTGTAGCTCTTTGGCGTGTCACAGTGGCATCTGCATGGGTAACCACGGAAGCCGTGTTGAAACATGAAACTCCTGCACAGAAACGACATTCAAATGGAAATAAAATCCCCTTTTCGTCCACTTTTCTCGGTTCTGTTTTTGTTTTCAATTGCGCCGTGGTTGCATAGAAAATATGATTAAATTTGGGCGATGTGAAACAGTGATGTTTGGGGGATAAATTCCTGTAGTCACGCGCTCAAATCTACGCCGGACATTTAATAATTCATGCGGACAAGGACTGTGCTGTCTCTTTGCATCACTCTCCCAAAACACACATGTTCCACAGAACTCACATTTATTTGTTGTTGCTCAGTGACAGACTGAGGCTCTTTGCCTGTGACATTTAGACTGTGGCAAAGTAAAGTGAAGAAGAGAAAAACACCTTAAAATAAGGGCAAATGAGATTGTTTTAGCTCAGATCCACCCACACAACACTAACTAATCATCTGGTCGCCCATTTGAAACCAAAGAGTAATAATAAGGAAACCACCATCATAAAAATATTATAATGAATAAAGATTGACATAAAAATGATTATTTTAACACACAGACAAACTTTCTGAGTCTCTTATATAAGTATATAAATAATTCCATACAAAGTCAATTATTTATTTCACAAACAGCTAAAAAAAAACATTACTTAAGAACTTAAATTTACACAAAACAAAGCGCTCCATAAATAATAATAATAATTAAAGCTGCAGTATGGAACGTCTTTTTTGTTATTGTCGATTATATTATTATATTATATTATTCTGTGAACAGAAACGATATGACGTCATTTGTTTGTTGTGTCTCTCATCTTAATCTCATCAGACCTGACTGAGGGAGCGTTTGTGTGTATACAGGGGCAGCACACGGGCGGGTGGGGACAAGAAAGCAGTGAGTGTGAGCAGCAGAATTCACTTGTGAAACTTTCGATCGTACTCCAAACCGATTGCACCTTGTCGTTGTTGCCTCCGTCTGCCTTAATATAAAATGAATCACTTCCTGTGTGCAGCAGACATTAGTTTATATTTAAATTGTAGTTTCTACTATACACAAAGATACTAAGCTATGAGCCTCCTGGCTTCACATTCAGCTTCCAGATTTATAAATCCTCACATGTTCCAAATATTCTACGACACCATGTGTGAACACTCACCTGATAGAGATGCTCTGTGTGGATCTGCCAGAAGCTGCTCGGGGCCGACTGGCTGAGTGGACTGGGTCTGCTCGAGCCCAGTCCAGAGCTGGAGTTGGACCTGGGCCTGTGAGCCTGTGGTGGGATCTGGAGCCCAGAGCCCGAAGGAGAACCACAGGGGGCCCAGCTGAGATGAGGGGACGACGCTTGGCCCAGAGCCTGCTGGGAAGCAGCTGGAGTGGAGCTGGTATCCACGCTGTCACAGGAGACCTTGGTGAAGTAGAAGTCCTCTTCTCTCTGAGACTGATCTGATCCACTGCTGTACATGTATGTGTGTGTGTGTTTGTGAGTGTGTGTGTGTGTGTGTGGTGGGGACACACAGACGGACAGACAGACAGAAAGAGTGTTATTTGTCCAGCTGTGTTTCTGAAAGAGTGAGTGAGTGAGTGAGTAAACATTTCATAAAGGCAGAATTCCATCTTCAAATATTTCCACTATAGTAAAAATGTGTGTTTTTCACTGCACGATGAAGAAGAGACAAAACACTGTCGACATAGAGTTGCTGAGCACTTACTACACAATATATCACAACAATATCTCAACAATACTACACAAGTTATAGACAGACATGTTGCAAAGACTGATTGAATTGTAGTAAATGAGGATTGTGCTTGTTTTGTTTGACTTTTATTTCATAATAAATTCCCCAGATACTGCATTATTACCCTCCTACACCAAACTAGTTGCTTTATAGTGAAAATAATTGGTTAGACAATTGCAATCAATTTAAATCATTGTGTTTACATTTATTTAATAATCTCAGATTTTATGTTTTTATTTCAACAATCCAGGGCAGTTTGGGATGTTTTTGTTTGGTGAAGCAGGAAGTATTTTAAGTTGGTCATTAATACAACTGTTTCATTAACAATGAAGATAACATATTTAATTTTTAAATGTTTTCAGTGACTGCAAAGGACACTCACTGTCTGGTTACGTTAGCAGCAAAGACATTAATATTGTATACTGAAGTATTTCTTTATTTATGGCAAGTCAAATTGACATTTACTATTGTCATTGCACTATTTAACAATATTTTCCAGTTTATTTGCCTTTACTAATTTAATCAAATTTAATTTGAATTGGTATTATATTATATTATATTATATTATATTATATTATATTATATTGTTGAAGAGGAAGGTAATTTGGCACACTGCATACTAACAGTAAATAAAAAAGCCACACATTCTCTCAAATAAAAGTAAGTACAGTCAAGTTAAAACTACTATATTATATTTCTTAAAATTTAACTAGGCTTTTACTTTATAGTTCTAGTATACTATTCTTTAAATTGCACTAATAAAATGAGTAAACGTTAATGCTTAAATTAAATAATTATATATATATATATACACAGCATATATATTAATTTTCATTCTTTTTTTTAAAGTTAAATGTATTATTATGTTTATTCTATTCAAAATAACGTGATTCATTTATGATACATATTTCTTAGAAATGTCTGGTTTATCTCTTCAAAATAGCATAAAAAATTACTTTTAAATAGAAATAAAAAACTTTTATTATGAATTGGGATGCAATGTTTAGTCATTTAAAAATAAGGTTTGGGCTGATATGGGTTTTTCTATTGCCAATAGATATTTTTACAAACAGGGCAGCCGATAATGGATGCAGATTTTTAAATTGTTTAACTGTTTAATAATAACAAATTATTTACTTTGGTAATCAGTTACAGAACACCACAATGGTCCGTCTCTGACTGATACATGTTGTGTCTGCACTGCAGTGCAATTATATACATTATTTTGAGCAAAATACTGTGTAAAATAAACATTAAATACAAGAAACAGATCATCAAAAAGCTGAAATTGTATGGACTGGCCAATGAAGATTATTGTGGTTGTGGTTCTGTTTTCCTGATCAATAAATTCATTTAATACTTTCATTTTTTTCTTTAACTTGAGCTAACATCGTGTTACTAAACTATATAATATATAAATATCTCACCCTAGATGCAGCACACGGATGTGTCGCTTTATTCCGACTGAAGACGTGAGGACTTTGCCACAACTGGGCCACAGACACCTGTACACTCCTCGAGAAGAGCTCTGCATAAGACGGAGACACAGAGACACAGAGACAGAGACAGACAGAGAGAGAGACAGAGAGACAAAGTGAGAACATTTCCCACCTTACGTGCTACAGAGCTTATTTTAAAGGAAGATGTGCTTCTCTGTACCTTTGGCTTTTTGGAATTGAGCTCGTCTCCTTGCTCCAGCTCCATGTGTAGACCTTCATCGGGGCTGCTGTCCATCTCGGTGACAGACGGCGAGGGCGTGGGGCTGGCGTTGCCATGGTCCCAGCTCCAGTAGCCGCTGCTGCCGCTGTCAGAGAGCTCACCACCGCCACACTCCATGTCAGCTGATGATGACGAGCCAGCTGGAAAACAGAAGGAGTCACAGTAAGTTTTGATTCACTCGCCTCGTCTCCTCTTCTCCTCCTCTAAGCTTCACACAGTCACCTGTTTCTTCTAAGGTGGTAAATAACAAACAGTGCTGAGGCACCAAAATACTCATGATTCATTATTGTTTTAGAATGTAATGAAATTGCTTCATCTTACACTTGTTTGTATAAAACAAATGGTATTTTTTGATTTTCTTTGATGAAAATCAATCATTTTAAATAAGACATCGATAAATCCTGACGTCCTGGGATGTCTGAAAACAGTGGTTGGTGAGTTATAGGGCATTTTCAAATCACTTTTGTGAAATATTAAGGATTTTCCTCATTCACGATTGTCCCAATAATGGAAATTCACCCCATTCATCTCATTTTGATTGTTATTCATCACAATTCATGATAAAAATGTCCCATCCCTATGAGTGATCCTCATTTAAACAAGCACAGACTCCCCACAAACATTTGAGCCAAGAAAATATACATGATATATATATATATATATATATATATATATACAATATCTACTACATTCTAATCATTCCTGTTAACTTTTATGCTTACCAAAAAAATACATTAATTAAAAATAGTAAGTTCCTATTTCCCCTAAGCCATGTTGAGATTATTAAACAAGGACAGCTGACTTTGCTTTTCTGTTTTGTTTAGTTTTTTAAATGAATACATAAACATAACTTGGCCAGTTCTGATTATTTTCCTGATTCATACATCATGGATTTATTTGTTGCATCTAACACAAGCTTTGAAACAAAGTACAACATGAAAACAATCATGCATTCAAATGATTACACTTCAGAATTCATTATTAAAACTATTGACTCATTTGCCAACATTTGGCTTTATGTTTATAAGGAATCATGTCTTTTAAATGAATTATTATATAATTATGTATCAGTAAATATGTACTGAGCTAATTTTATAGCCCATTTCCACGGATCAAACCCCAATTTAAACACAGGTTTGATATGGCACATGGGTTTTTATCAGCTTCAGCTCCGATCATCATTTGTGGGAACGTAATATCATTAATATCAAATTCCTGTAGTCAAGTCAAAGATAGAAAATGGTAACGGCTGTAAATGTGTCACTGAGCTCCCTAGTGTTGTTGTTTTTGTTCCTCCTCTGACACAGTTCACTCATTTGTGACACACGAGTGGAAAAATCACCACAGGGCAGATCAACCACTGGCAATGGGAATAGTTTTAACAGATTAAAAAAAGTCCCTCAGTGTGAAAAAGGCAAGAATGAGCCTGTAGTATTTTGGTGAGTTGAGACAGACCTGGTCCAGGATCGGTCTGTGGAAGACTCTGGACTACAGGGCTGCAGGACAGGCTGGTCAGAACCATGGCGGCCATGATCTCGTCCATCTCCACTGACTCTGGGCTGCGGAAGCTGGAGACAAATAAAACCGTCAGACTTGTGTGTTGACACTCACACTCTCACTCTTCCTGTCAGTTACCCACTCACCTGTATGGAGGGTCTCTATTAGCCGACGTGGTTCTCAGGTGCGTTGTGGCTGCAACAGTTTGCATGGGAGCGGTCAGGGTATTCCAGCCTCGCTCCGACTCCCTCTGAAGGTGAGCTGGAGTCTTGTTTTTGTGGTTCTCTGTCAAGGTTTGGTCGGCCTGGACACGGTTCTGTGTATTAACCTTCAAACAGAAGTGGTAAAACAGGGAGATTAGAGGAAAACGTCGACAGTAAATCAGTGGAAGATGCCACACATGCTTTGCTGAAGTCTTATTTATCTTGGTGTTGCCACAATCAGGTAAAGAGCAGGTAAAGTGATAAAGAAATATCTCTTGTGACTTTGTCGCCCCACAGTAAAAAAAATAATAATAAAGGATTAAAGAGCACCTTGCTCAGTGTTTAAAGAAATGAACTTTTTAACATTCTCTGCTCTGAAATAATGAGAGACTGTCTGCTGGAGGAGCCAAACACAGACTTATACACATTAGTGTGGACCAAGGACACTCTGATGTGTGATTTGAGCAACATGGGGAGACTTAAGCATTAGTGAAAAAGAAATAAACCTACAAAGCAGGGTTTTATGGTATATAGGAGAACAAATGGCAGTATGCATAGGTTTAATTGGTGTTAGGATAATGAAAATACAGGTTCCTGACCCTAAAAAGTTGTGAGAAGCCCACTTTTAAATAACTGAATCAGTACATTAAGATGGATTAAGGGTGGTCACGTCACCCAAAAATCAACAAATCCTGAATGTTAGTTTCATTCCCTCACCGTTGTCTGCTGTGTGTCAGGCCCGCGGCTGCTGATGTGCACTGTTGTAGAGACGCAGGCCTGTAGTCCAGACGACCCTGCTCCAGCTTCGTACTCGCGTCTCATAGCTGCCATGGTGCTGCTGCGTGCAGTGAGGGGATGAAAACACAACAGGGGTATTATGATCATTAGAATTATGATAATTATAATTCAAATTGCAGGACTTCATTTTTAAATGTGTATGTACAGTGGAAATAAAAGGTGCCGTGCGCGATATTGAGCAACATTTTTTGGTGAAGTTGCAGGTGAATATTGTGATTTAGTATTTAACTTTGATAGAATTGGAAAACTCATGAGAAGGTCTTACATGGGTGAAAATTTGCAGTAAATCCTACATTTCCCACAACGCATCGCAATTATATATTCATTAATCTTGAATTAGTTTCGTCTGATCCTTCCAACAACCTAAACGACCACTTAAAGCAAACTTCACGACCCACAACACAAAGTTAAACCTAACGATGTCATCAAGCCTTTAGAGTTACAGTATTCTCAGACTTGACATTATACACAACAAACAACAAAGTATCCTGACTTCCATGTGTGATTGCGTTCCATCAAAATGTGAGTTTATATATACTTTTTTCTGGATATTACATATTATTTGAAAACAAGTAAACACTCGGCCCAGTTCACATGAGTGCACACACAGCAACAACACCACGAGATGTTTGGAAATTATTACAGGAATTTTTACACACACACACACACATGCATGCGCGCGCACACACGCACACACACACATTGGAGTGGATTTAGACCGAGGCTGAACCCAAATCTTGCTGTACTGCTCTTGTCCACTCTGTTGACACTGATAACGTGTTCAGCAGACATAATCTGACGTCTTGGTGCCTTCACTGTGGCCTGAAGCCCACAGAGGTAAAATGGGGGCACTGCTGCATTCATGAGATGTGGGAATAATCCTGATGAAATGGTCGAAAAGCTCATCCACCTCTGATTATCCTTTCAATTACTCAATTTTTCATAGTAACTGTCAGCTGTCGGACTCCATTAAGTGAGTTTCTTGAAGAGTCTTGCAGGTCAGATGAGCTGCTTTGTACAAGCCACCCACATTATACAGAATCATATCATTTGAAATACAATAATTTAAGGATATTGAGCTTAAATTATGACGTCTATTTATCTGTTCAAAAAAGCAAAAATACCCGATAGTTTTCAGTTATGGGGACTTTAAAGCTTAACATTGGTGTGGATGGAATATCTTTATTTTTAAGTTTAGTTTGGGGGAAAAACTAACTGTGAGGGGATTATTTACAATTTTGTGATTGATGGGTGGATCAACAACTGAAAAAAGTATTTGGTGCCAAGCCAATTGGTCATAACACTTTTGTTCTTCTTTTTTTTTTAAGCATTAAGCAAAATAGCCCACGAAATGAAGAAATATCAGTGCTACACAAACACAGCTGTGCTCCAAAACAGTATGTGATGAGATGCTGTATATTAAAAGCCTCTGTTGCTTAATATTAGTTAAACTTCTTGTGAAAGGACTTTTTTTTTTCTCACTGATGTAAAATGGGACTCCACTGCCATGTTCAAGGGTTGTTTACCACTCCGAAGCCTTCGCCTTGTGTCGCTTCCAACGGAAAACCTGTAATCTCCGACACTTTCTTTCGCATTTGAACGCAGCATAGAGCCTGCTATTCAGCCGCCTCTCCGCCAATCAGCGGCGAGTGTGGCTAGTAAACAAGCAGCCCGAGTGGGCGAAGCGCGGCCGCTGATTGGTCGAGCTCTCCCGTTCAAGTACACACCTCCCTTCTGACAACGTGTTCGGGCACGAGTTTCGCCGGGAGGGACGAAGATGGACGAGGAGCATAGTGGCGAAATAGAAACGACATATTTTCTTTTTAAAAAAAAACCGCATAAAACACATCAAATCACACGCATGACGCACGGCAAGAGGGTGACGTCACTGTCGCGCGCACAAACACTAAGGATACAACGATGAAAAAGTCATTTTAACGATAATAACGGTTATATTTAGTAAAGTAAGAGATTTATGCACATATGCATTGATTGGAAATAGCATGGGTTTTTAATATAAGGCGATAAAACATGTATAATTAGCTCACGGTGCGTTTACTGCGGGTTACACACAGCAGAGGACATGCAAACTGTGGGTGATAAAAATAAACATGTAATTAGCATGTTGTTGTGACGTGTTTTCGCCTTCATATGACACGTTTATCATGTTTTAACGACATCCCTGCTCTGATCTCTCCACCCGGCAACACTGTGAGAAACAACCCTCTCCTCCTCCTTCTCCTCCTTCTCCTCCACCGCTCACTGAAGGAAAACAACATTTTTTTTTCCTGCTGTCCTCGCTGCAAAAACAGACGCCAAACATAACAACAAAAGCACAGAATAATGCTCGTTTCATGTACTCACTCGGCGTCGTCCGTCCCGTCAGGGAAGTGCAGCGGCCGGGCTTTTTAAATGTTGAAGCTGCCGGGCTTGACCGTCCCACCGGCTCTTCACTCTCTCCGTGTGTGCCGGGGGAAGAAGGGGGTTGGTCGGTCGGATACGCGCCTACGTGTGTCTGCACGGTGGAGCAATGCCGGGGGTGACAGCTGGGCAGAGCGCAGCGCACAGATAACAGCGGGCTGCAGCGCCGCCGCCGCCGCGCACAACTGAGAGGATGATGTAGGTGAGAGGTTACTGACAGCAGCAGCAGCAGCAGCAGGATCCTCTTAGTTACATCATCACTGTTGTTTATACGTTCTGTCCCTAATAAAAAAAAAAGCTAACCAAAATAAACAATAATGCACATTGATTTTTAGTAATATCACAAATTATAAAGGTCTAAGAGCCAATATAATACTCGGTATCGGTCAGATTCTGGTCAAAATCACAGGATCAGATATCAGACAGATATAAATGTCACTATGCACGGACTAAAAGTGTCATGTTGTGGGCTACTTAGTTCACTATGTAATAATAACTTCCTCGCGAATTAAACCTGCACAATACTGCACATGGTCTGATGATGACTGTACTTAGAAAGTGTAATTCTTTGCTCCAAAAAAATGGAAGAGGTCGCACATCCTGTTATGTGAAGGCCACATCAGGTTCCTGAAGAGGGAGGAGTGAACAGAGGAGTCCTCCTTTTGTTCTGCAGCCTCACCATCAGATGTCACTAATGGCACTTTTCCATTATACAGTTCTAACACGACTCAGCTCGACTCTTGTTTTTGTTGCTTTTCCATTAGTGATAATACCTGGTACTTTTATACAAACCTGCTCTTGTGAGGTTCCAAGCGAGTCGAGCCGATACTCAAATGTGACGTCAATAGACTGTTGGCCACTGATTGGTCAGAGAGTGTCATCACTGGAATGAGCGTGATGTCCGACAAGAATCAAACTGAAAATTGCTGAACTGTAGATCAGTTAAAAAGACTTAAAAATCATGAAAACATGTTAATCTCCAACATTTATCAAGGAATTGTCTAAAATCTCAACATTTAACAGAGGAGTCTGTTGTATTTAGTGACAGCACTGCTGAAATTTGGAGATTGTGAGTCAAATCACAACCGGTTCAGTCTTATTTCAGTTCAGTGACTGCGGTCATGCAGGAAGTACTGAACAATTCTGTGAACAAATCTTTTTAATCAACTCATTCTAATGATTCAGTTACACCCAAAACAACTGCTTTACAACTCACTAGTTTGTGTGTTTGTGTCACCAATAATTGAGGAAGTACTGATACAGTAAGAAGAATGATACCAAACCTAGTAGAGTAGAACTGAGTAGTGCTAGAATTGTACATAATTGTCACACACAGGCCCTTTACAGTAAGTATGTGTTTGATTTAGAGACGGTCATGTTTTGATATTGTTGTGTGGTAATTACGGACGCACCCACACCACTCTGTTCTGACTGAGAACAAGTGTGATACTAACATTTGAGTACTTGCAGATACTACTTAGTACTTAATAAAACCAGTACAGCAAACACAATTTATTAAAAACAAATGTTATTTGCCTCACGTTGACTGTGCGCAAAAGTATTGCAAGAGTGAATCCAGTTTCTTTTATTTTTGCTGTTCACTTTTGGTTGTAAGAGATCAGTGTGTCAGCTTTTATTTCCAGATATTTACATCACAAAATGTTGAACAGCCTCAGAAGATAGTCACGTTTCTAATGGAGCACCACATTTTTAGGAACACATATGAATAATACTTAATATTTTGTGTCCAATTCTTTGCTGTGCATCATGTTGGTTCATGCTTGCTTTCATCAAATGACTTGTTGAAGGAGCTTCTTCCCTCCTCCTCCTCCTCAGTCTAGCAGAGCACATGTTACAGTCTGCTCTACTTTTGTCACTTATCTTACAGTATTTCCAAACTGCTGACATTGTGACACTTCCACTTAATGCGGCACACCTGCTCTGCTCACTTGAAGATATGTGAAGTGGTATCGGGTGCAGCAGCATCATAGCTTTAAAAATACAGTACAGGAGTACACAGAGTACATGAGGGCAGCATTGGACCAGATACCCGATACTGGTATCAGTAATGTTCCCATCACATTTTAAATATCTATGGGCCTCTATACCTCTGTGGTTCGCTGTAGGCGACTGGACTTGCAGTTGCAGTCCAGTCCAAAATTACATTTGCAACACCTGCTGGTAGAATCACGAATCAAACATCTGCTCAGCCCCTCCTGTTTCACACACATCAGGGGTCTACGGTACTTTTCACTTACCAGAGAGGATGTTGTGCTGCTTCGTTTCCGTCGTCAGTTTCTGTCTCAAAATGCAAAACACACACTCTCTGACTGCTGTGTCTGTTTAAGCTGTTGTAGGAACATGGCAGCACAAGATGGTGACCTCGCCAAAACAAGGCCCTTCCAGGGCTTATTGTAAGGCTGTGGAAACTAAAGTATAAATATTTTTTAAAGTTATTCTGCATGTATATAAACATAAAGTTTATTTATGGCTTATATATTTAATTCCTGCCAATGACGACAAAAAAATACCAGGAAAAATAACACGAGTCTAGTGTTTCAGAGTTAAAGCTGCAGTGCGTATTTTATGATGTTATTCTGTCTCTGTACATGAACAGTATTTGTATGATGCATCCTTCGTCTGACCGAGGGAGCGTTTGTTTGTATACAGCAGCAGCAGAAGGCCGGGCGGGGGCAAGAAGCATTTTTTTGAGCAGTAGAAGCAACTTTCTTCTTTGTGTTTTCAGTCATACGCCAACGTGTTTGCTGCCATCTCATGGCCCACACTTAGAGGATGGATGCACACACACATGTGATACCCTATGTAGATACACGCCTGCAACTAAGGGGGCAATTTTTGGTTTTATAAAATAAAATGAATTGACTTAAAGGTTCAGCATTTAAGGATTAGTACATTATATATATAACATATTTTAAAGTGACTTACAAATATTTTCATGGGTAGTAAAACCTCTTAAATGTTACACACAGGATCTTTAACCATAGTTTCAGAAAGGCTAAATAACATTAGACTTCTGTTACAAGGTTAAATGAGCACGAACTAGAGTGAAGGCATAAACGTGGCACAGCAACAAATCTTTTTGTATTTTTCAATGACTTTCAGTTAAAATCCGTAGGGGGTGGCACATAGAAGCAGTGATTTGCGACTCCCGTCTCCGCTCTGTTTTGGTGCAATAGTGCGATTTTATAGTCGCATTGATCTCGTGTAGTAATTACGTTGTTCTCAGTGGTTTGCAGTTGATGCACAAAGCTTAAACAGAGGGAATACAACATGTCTCTCTGGACCACAGTATACAGATCGAGTAAGCGGAAACGGTCGTTTAATAATATGTCATCGGTGTCCTTCAAGCTCCATTAATTATGTTTAATCACATGCAAATAACCATCAAAGCTTCTATATGTAGTATATCAATCCCCCATGCTATACGTCACATGATACAGTTTTAATGTGTGTGTGTGTGTGTGTGTTTGAGAGACAGGATTAGTGTTTACTGTCTGTATCTTTGCCCCAGACATTTAGTCAGCAGGGATTTTAGGGTCTGAGCATGAGCAAGTGGGACACACACACACACACACACACACACATTCTTGTACAGCTGCCTTAGTGAGGACACCTAAGGACATAGTGCATTCCATTCCCCCTTGTCTTAACCCTTAACCTAACCCTCACTTAAACTTAATTCTAAAACCAAGTCTTAATCTGCAAAAATGTCCTCACAAATATAAGTTTGAATCTAAATGTGTCCTCACGGGCAGCTACATGCACACGCACACACACACACACACACATTCTTGTACAGCTTCCTTAGTGAGGACACCTAAGGACATAGTGCATTCCATTCCCCCTGTCTTAACCCTTAACCTAACCCTGACTTCAACTTAATTCTAAAACCAAGTCTTAATCTGCAAAAATGTCCTCACAAATATAAGTTTGAATCTAAATGTGTCCTCACGGGCAGCTACATGCACACGCACACGCACACGCACACACACACACACACACACACACACACACACATTCTTGTACAGCTTCCTTAGTGAGGACACGTAAGGACATAGTGCATTCCATTCCCCCTGTCTTAACCCTTAACCTAACCCTCACTTAAACTTAATTCTAAAACCCAGTCTTAATCTGCAAAAAGGTCCTCACAAATATAAGTTTGAATCTAAATGTGTCCTCACGGGCAGCTACACGCACATGCACACACACACACACACACACACACGCACACACACAGAGAAAGTGAGAAACTCAATCCTGCTCTCTGTCTTGTTCCTCAGCCTCAGTCAGGATTCCTTCCCTCCTTGTTTCCTTGTCAGACTCTCCTGCAGCAGCAGCAGCTGCGTCGACTAACCGGTTGGGCAGATTGCGAATGATACCATGAGCAGATAACGGTTTAAAATAACACAAGCCTTTGTATATTTAAATAAAGATTGGAAGTATCATTTTCTGAGGGCAGTGCCTGAATGAGATATCATGTATTTGAAGTGAAGGACAAAGCTTTGAGTTTAACGGCCATTTTCAGACGAAGATTTTGTAAAACTTTGTCTCAGCCAAGGATCCTTTTTACCCCTTCCACTGTTTCCCTTAGATTAATTTGACCATATGTTGTTCAAGGGTTCAAAAGTAACCTATGAACTTCAGATTACTACAGATTACAAAATAAAATAAAAGCAGGGATATATTATTTTGTCTTGTTTTCTATATGTTCCTTACTTTTCATGTATCTCTATCATTCATTTGTTGTACACTGAAGCTTTTTTTGTTATAGGACTATATATTGTTGTATATTCTGATCATTTAGTTTAAACCTTTCAGGCAGAAAGAAAACCCCCCTGGCAGAGTGTCAGGGTGAGAACCACTGGTTAAGCGGGTCTAGTATTAACTGGGAACCATGGTAACCATCATGGCATGCTAACAATTTGTGTGGAATACAAAGATGGGAATTCTTAGTTAGACGTTTCTAAGTTTAGCAGATGAAGACAAAAGATAAAATGGCATCGCTATCAAATTTATGAAGAACCAAAAAATCCAATCAAATCTCAAACAAAGTCACTAAGAGAAACAACAAAGGGTCTTCACAGTCAGAGCGCTTCATTCTCTGAGGAACAATTATGTCTGGACAGTCTGTGCAATCGTTGTTTATTCTGGGCCAAATTAGCAGAAGAATTGCTTCACAGATTAACATCAATTATCAATTATTTTCTCTCTATAAAAAAATCAATCATTCACTTCTAAAATGTGCAAAAATCAAAGTTAAAGTTTAAAATAGAGATCTTTGGTTGTTATTTATTCGATTTAAACTCTGCTAATGTGCTTCTCTAAGAAGGTGTGGTTATGGTTTGATTGACAGTAACTAAACAACTCATCAGACTACATTGCAAGTGTTGCTGAAACTTGTCTGGTTGTGTCGACGTGCAAGGCGTTAATCTGCTCAACCCCCGCCCACCTGAAACCAGCGAGAGTCAGATTAAAGTTAAACAGAATAGTTTGTTCTTGTACAGGACTGCATTGCTCTTTGTAAGAGCAGCGGCAGAGGAAGCAGCGTTTAGTAACAACTCTGTTGTCTAACATGGGTGTGTTTTATTTGGACAGTCCTGCAGAATAAAATGGCAATGCATGGTATGACAGCTGGTATTACAAGCATGACGGCTCCGCCCTGCTTTCAGGTGACCTTTGCTCAGGTGCCACTCCCATCCCATCACAATCAACCCGGCAAGGCTTTGAAAGTGTCTTTGTTTCCTGCTCATGCATGTTTACAGCTACAGCTGAGAGCAGCTTATCTATGAACACACGAGAGACTGTTCATCAGCACACACTGAGACACTCCAGACAAATGAACTACAAACAGAAAGATGATCCCTTCAATGATAACGTGCAACAAAGGTAAAAAATCCCCCTCTTACCACATTGAATCAGTGTGTTTATCATAAGAAATGCCCTTCATTGTTTCCCAGTGTCTCGTCAAACATTGTTTGATTGGGAGGTGTTTTAGCACGTCATTGTCCCAATATACTACATTTCCATTTAACTGTTAATTGATTTTGCTGATTAATAGCTATAGTTATCAATAGTTATCAGTAATCAATTTCATCTAATTTGTTGAAATCCTCTTCATGTTTTGACATCAATAAAAAAGGAAAAGAAACCTTGTTGTTTTTAGCTCATTCTATGCTTTAATACACTTTAATACACATGACTAATCATTGAGTTTGAACTGTCACTAACCATACGGTTGCTGCAGTGCCTTCTATAGTTTGTTAACTTTGTAGTTCCTTGAGGAGATGTGAAAAAGCCAAAAGCTCTGTTACTATTCCACCTCACAGGCAGGAACATAGAAACATAGAATCTAAAATGCTATAGATCGATGCAGATATGTTACACTACACATCCGCTCATCACTCCCGTATACGTTCCGACACTGAAATGTGTCAGTGAACCTTTCTTCACGGTGCTCTCTCGTACACTCGGGCCAGTATAGTTTCTCCAGCTTTGTTTCCTTTTCCCGCCTCAGACGCCTTTATTTATTGGATGTGAAGAGGATTTAAACAATTAAAATTCTGGTCAAGAAACTCTCTGCAAAACATATCCCTCCTGCAACACCAGCAGACAATGAAAAACTTTATTTATTTGAAGATTAAACACTTGAATCCGCTATATTATACTCAGCAGTTAGCTTCATGACAACTTACTGTAGATAACATGAAAATTCCTGGGTGGCTCCACAGAGCAGCTCTTTACAGTCGTTGAAAATCAATAAAACTCGGTGCCGATCAGAGGTAACAAGCCCTAAACTCAATCTGTCAGCTTTAAAAACATCACATTATTAATCTCTGGCAAATTACAAGTCTCTGAATCTGATTATTGCAATGTTTGGTTTTGGTATTTGGCAGAAATAAGGTTTTCCACTTGTAATAACATGAAACATTTATGATTGTACATATTTTGTGTATGAATGTATAGCTGCGATCTGGGTAACGATGGAAAGAAACATACAGAATTCATACTCAAACGTTCTTCAATCCAAAAATGAGAGATTATTTCGCTGCTCCTCTCTTTCTATGTCCTTACGTCCATCTGAGACACTGTCAAGTGTCCAAAACTGTGGATTTGTCCTTCTTTTCCGAGTCTTGAACCTGAGTTTCTGTTTCCTGGTTGTTATGTGGTTATGGGATGGAAGTTAGTTGGTGTACGCTTTCTGTCTGTCTAGTGTGTTGACAGGCATGTTACTGTGGTTTCTCCATGTTGAGGAAGTTGAAACCCCTGGGCCTGGAAATGCAGATCAGAAATGTAAGCAAATTGTTCATTTAGGCATCTTGAGTTTTTTGAATTGAATGAATTATGTACAGAGAACGTACCAGAGACTGTGGCGGCACTCCTGGTTCCTTCTCCGTCGGTCTATTGTAGTGAAAAACAGAAGATTAAAAAACTTCACATTGAAAATAGTAAAGCCACTGGTTAGCTTAGCTTAGCATCAAGACTATAAATAGTAGACATTTTGGCTTGGACCAAAGGTCCACCGAGCACAATCTCACTGAAGCCCCAATAATAAGTAACTGATTAACAAAAAAACCTAATCGTAGCATGATAGTGCATAGTGACTGTTTTGTGTAATTATTTCCTGAGATCTAATCTCATGGCTTTCAGGAAGTAGTTTGCGAGGAAATGATCGGTCACATTTCTCAATTAAAAGGGTCGCTCTCTTAATTATACCATGCAATAAAGATCCCGGAGACCACGGACATCTGCTCAGTTTTCCTCAGCGTCTGCACACACTAGTCATTTCTTCCCGAGGCCAATAACACGCATCCTCAGAAAAGCTCAGCACTATTTGTTCTTTACGCTGCTCACAGGCAGAGTTTACTTATGTCTACATGCAGGGCCGGCACAAACCTTTATGGGGGCCCTAAAGGTGAATTGCATTAATGATACTTTTGTTATTTACACCAGAACAGTGTCACTCTTGATTGTTTTAACCTTAGAGTGACCTAGTATTGATTTGCACTTTTATATTAAAAGTGAAGCACAAAGTAAACCAGTTAAATGACTTTGGTTTTTAAAACATATAACAGATGTGCATTGTGCACTAAATGAGCAAATCTTTAACTCCAAAATAAAACTAAATAACTTAAACTCAACACTATTTAGATCTAAATATAGCTTAAGATCAAAAATAAAAGCAGCATCTTAGTTGAATTTTAGTTCACCCCAGATATTGTGTATGAATCCAGCACATGTGATTTTACCCTGACAGAAATGTAATAAATTTGAAATTACTGAATTACTTAAAACCACTTAAATGACTCATTTAATAATATCTACACCATCCAAAATTGATGATTTTAAAGTAAGTTTATCTTTATATTTCAACACATACAACTCAAGCTAACCTGCATTTTCCTCTGTTTTTATATATATGTACTGTATATATATATACGTATATATATATATATATATATATTTTTTTTTTTACCTCAGCTGAGCTTAAAATAATTCAGTCACCATTTGTTTTTCATTGGGATTATAATCATTTCTTGTGAAAAGGACAATGCATGTATTATGGAAAAATAACTGCACTTACTGGTGCTTATTTGTTTAGAAAAGCTACGAGACGCATGCAAATCCTCACAACTAAATGTGTTTCTACGACGACAGGCTCCTCCTCCTGCCTGGAATCGTGTATGGTAAATTGAAAATGGATCATTTTGGTCTTAAAATAGACTTACATTAATGTCGTATAAATAATTGTGTTTCCTTGAAACATACTGTGGCCTCTTTGCTTGCAGCTAAAGACGTATTATGTTACGGATATGCGATGCTGAAAGAAGCGTGTCAGGAATATTTAAAGCACTTTGGAAAACTTTGACATTGTTCTCATAGCAAAGTGGCTGTGACCTTAACTTCTTTCCTCCAGGCCACGGTCGTATAAATGTGTCTTTATTCGAAGCATCTCCAGTTTTGTTTTTATTACTGAGAGACATAATTGTTTTAAAATGTCATTGAGTTATTTAAGAGCGTTTTAATCCTCCAATTCTGTTAGTTTCACTCAATGTGGAATCAAATCGTATTTATTCCATGACTGAAGCTGAAATGTAGACGAGTTGCAGATGAAGTATTAATTTAATTTAATCGTTCATGTCGTTGACTTTTTTTAAAAGACTGTAGATTCAGGCATCGTGAGGATTATATACAATCCAGCCATGTTCCACTTCAGTGAGTGGAAGCTCTGGTGAAAAATGTTTGATGGGTTTTGTTTTTGTAGACATTAAATCAGCGTAACCACTCAGACTCTGAGCCCAAAGGAATGAATTACCATGTTTGTCTGCAGAGGCCACTGATGCTCAGCACATGCTGTGTGCGCTAGTGTTTCAAGTTTTATGTTTTTACCCCAAAACTATACTGAAGAACTTTGGCCACGACTGTTTGCAGCAGATCTGATTAAAGCGACACAAACAGGATTTAGTTTCAGCCCCTTTTCTTTTATCACCACAAGATAAGGCTTTGTTTTGACATTTTGTGAATTACTGCGATCATTATGATAAAAGGGAATTAAATTTGGTGTGAATCTGGAAAATAATTGAGATTTTAGTGCTGGGGATGATGTACTGCATGTACTCTGAGAGAACTTTCTAGTTTATAAAATGCCTTTTAATGGCAGCCCTGGTAGTCTTCCATAGATTAAAGTAAGTATTTTTTATGATCATACAAATATTATGCCACTGAAGCTGGTATTAATCTAAAGAAAGTGACATCATGATGCTCTAATGACATCCCAACAAAGTATTTATCAATTTTAAGTTGATATTTTGCGTGGTTTCACTGATCATCAGACACTCATTCACCACACGCTCCATACTGTAGGAAATAAGTGGAAACAGAGGGTTCATACCGTCGTGCCGTTCACATCGTATGCATTGCTCGGATTCCTGTGGATGACGAGAAAGAAAACAAGCGGTTGCAAAGAGTTATGAGGGTATTCTTTATCTGTGTATGCTCAGGGTGTATATGAGGAGAGGTGTTTATAGTGCGACGTACATGCAGGGTTTGATTTATGACTCTTTCTGTGTCTGCCATATGTTTTCTCTTTGTTTTTACAACTTATATTCAGGTCCACTCTCTCTTTATGTATCATATCCAGGGTTCTTAGTCAGGACACTCAAACATAACACTTACCTTAAAAATCACAACTAAATTCAACTAAACCTACGTTTTAACCCTCAAAAAGACTTGCTTAAATATCCTCACAGGGTCATAATGTCCTTACCAAGATAGGTTAGAGTCAAACTTTTCAATAAACAAGTGCACAATAATGTAAATCTCTCAATCAGAATTCTTGCTGAATTTTGAGAATGAAGCTATAGTTTGATTGTAACCTTCCACAGAACTGGATTGATTTGAAAATGGCGCTCACACTGTCCTCAAATGACAGAGCTGCCATTTTAATCTGCTCAGCTGTCAGATTCCACATGAACATTGACGGATCAAGGATGTGCCGTCAATAAAGGGAGGTAAACAGTGCAATAGTCAGAGAGGGAGTGGCACACATCACACTTTTAAGACTCATCTCTGATAATGCTTCGGGCAAAACTGAACCATGTTGTGTGACAAAGAGAATTCTGAATGCGTCCATAGACGGATAAAAAAAAAACAACAATCGTGACAAAATGCCACAATAAAATACATAAATATACAAATAAACAATACAGAATGTCTGTGTTTAAAACTGCCGAGGGACATCATTTAATATCATGGACATATATTCTCATTGTATGTTTATACAGCAAAAATTAAAATGGCCACTCGATGGGACCAATATAAACAATAAAACAGCAGACAATGAATAAAACCTAGAACGTAAAATAAGGTGTGAGGGCGTAGTAGGCCTGAGTGGGTCACACCCTTCTCAAGAGTGGATGTAAATCCACATTCTTGCCACATTCTTGCCACATTCTTGCCACATTCATACATGCTGCCATTGCTGCAGCATGTATATGTACATGTACGCATATGTGTGTGTGTGTCTATGAGTTTCTCATTGGGGACCATCATGTTAATAATTCCTAATCCCCCAAGCCCAGTCCGTGTGACTCTACTTCCTCCTCAAAGAGGCAACACCCTTGATTTAACAAAACACCCATCGAGTCAAACAAGTCTGGTTTCTGTGCCGCTGGAGAGTGATGAATAGGAATTAAATCCTCACCAAACAGGGAAATTCCTATTTTATTAATACTGAGCATAGTTGGCCATAGTTGCCACATACAAACTCCCTTTGAGTGACAGTTTCCAGGAGTTCAAAGGGTCAAAGGAGGCTTGTCTTTTAGAAAACATGACTGAAATATGGTTTCTCGTTTCTCTCACCTGCGACACTGGGCACAGAGGGCGAGGAGAGCCACGCCGAGGATGAAGAAAGCGACGAGTGAGATGATGCCCACCTCCGGGGATGAAAACCAACCCAAAGTGTCAACCATACCTAGTGGAGCCATTGTCCTGGTTTCCTGGTAAACAGTGACAAAAGCTGCAACACACAACACAAACACACTATAAAAGAAACACTCACCAGCTACTAAAGTCAACTGTAAAGTCATAAATATGTCTCATAAATGGATAAAATGAACAAATACAGCTTCTTCCATGATGAAATTCAGCACATTCACACCCCACTGAGCCACGATGGAACACAATATTGCAAGAAATAGATGAAGAGGACGTAAAAACTCACGTAGTTAATGCTCCACTCAGCTGTAGCTCTGCTGCTAACTGCTGTCAGTCATTCCACTGCCTCTGCTTTATGTGGCTCTCACAGCAGGAAGGTGATTTAGGGAGGGACCGTTCACGCTGCTGTCCTCCTGTCTTTTGTGAAGGCAGAGCTGACACAAGCCCATAAACATCCCATTGTGCTTGTTTTTCATGACTGGAAACACATCCGCACCCGAGCGAGTGCCACAGCACCTGACGAGCCCGAGGGAATTCCAAATACTGAATGGTACAGTACCTTCAAGAGATGGAGCAGAGGCAAATGGAGGAGAGGAACAAGGAAGTGTTCACACAGTTTATTTAAGTCTAAGTCTAATATGTTTGTTTTTGATATTTATAGATTCATTTTGCATCATGAATATGTTTTTTTATGGTGAACTCTATCAAAACAAAGGCTTTTATTTTGAAATTCAGTGAAATACACACAGATTATTATTGCAATGTTATGATGGCATATTGTGATATTATTTTAATCTCATATTGCACACCTTGACTGAACAGCTGTTGTTGACAACTTTTTTGACATGACCGGATTAGATGCTCAGTGGCCCTTAGGTAATCCCTAACCTCCTAACCTTAACCAGTTCATGCTTAATCCTAACTATAACCTAACACCAATTCAAATCCTAAACTTACTCTGTTCCTCAGAAATGAAGTTCTGCCTCACATTCATGAAATTATAAATATGCAGTCATCCATGTCATGTGATATTGAATTCCTCCCATTTTACTTTATACTTTCCATAATCTCTCATTTCTTGGAATTAGCAATATTAATTTCTCTTTTTTAACAAAAAGCCTCCACACTCCCAACACCCAAAATTAATAACAATATCCTAAATGAACATCCTTTTTATCCTTTTTATGTGTATAGTATTAATAACAATAACAATCATAAAATCATAAAAAAAAAAGAAATACAAAAAACAGGTGAAAAAATACTGTATTTTTAAATGTTTAAAATATTATTTATTCAATTAAAATTATTTCCATTTAAACAAAAATATTTTCCTGGACTGGTGACATTTGCAATATTGCGGCAACATAGAGGTGTCAGTGAAAAAAGTAATAAGTAATAATACTTTAATAATCTCTTATTGTCATATACTATATATTAATATTTTTAAATGCTTACTTATGATGTATAAATCCGCCTGTATACAGTTTACTAAATACAATAACTACACACTACACTGCTATTTCTCTATAGACAGTCAAATGTTATTTATCTGTGCTGTAACTGTTGTAATGAATTGGAATTGCTTGTTTATCTGATAAACATGAGTGTTGTGCACATAAAGAATCAGTCGGTCATAAATAGTCTCTCCTGAGGTTCAGTTCAGAGAGTTGACAGCACAGTCATTGTTCTCGTGTGGACTGAGGATTTGGCTGCAGGTCAGATCAGTGTTTGGATTGTTGTGCTTCAGAGGTGCACTCCGAGTTCTGCACGTGGCCGTGTGGACGTTTCAGTGGATCACTTTGTCACAGACAGGTGGACAAGTCACGGGACATGATAATGAAATGATAAACATTTGCCTTGTTGACAGAGCTGAGCTCTCAGGTTAGGATGAATGGCTGCACACAACCATGTCTACACAGTATGTGCTGCTGTGTGTATGTAGGAGGGGAACATACCAGTGAGGCCGTGTGCACGCTCCTCACCACTCCTGAAGTCACTCATTCAGCACCCTGTAGATGATTCTAGCACCATTTCTATATTCATACTCTTTATAGTGGATATATTTCTATATTCTATATTGATTACGTTTACGGTCTTTGCTGCTGTGACACCACTATACAGTATAGGACTAATGAAGGACCACCTTATCTTATTTTATCTTATCTTATTTTATCTCATTTTTACTCTTTGGCTTTCGACGTTGGTTTTATCTTTTTTATAGTTTTATTGTATGACTTGTTTATTTGTGTTGGGGTTAACTTTCTACAGTGTTTTATTGTTTGGTCTATTAGGTCTTGTGTTTCTATATTGTATTTGTTTTATTTATCTCTGATGTACAGCACTTTGTTTCAGCTGTTGTTTTTAAAGTGCTTTATATGTATATAAAGTTAGATAAGATTGGATTGGATTATCTAACTGTTTCATCAGTTAACGTCAAATTCAAAGCTTGAACCAACAGTGTTTGGCAAGTAGTGTGAGGGATCACATGTTACACATCAGTATCACAGTACTAGTAATAACATACTCATATTAATATAATATAGTTAAATGTTTATTAAATATAATAAAAGTTGTTTGTTTGAGGATAGATAGATAAATAGATAGATAGATAGATAGATAGATAGATAGATAGATAGATAGATAGATAGATAGATAGATAGATAGATAGATAGATAGATAGATAGAGAAAAGTCTAACATTGTCAAATTCCCTTTTTCTATATTGAATGGATTAGATTAGAAAGAAAACAGAAACAGGTTTTGCCTGATGGAGAAAATGTGTTGACCAAGTATTTAGGGCTTAGAATAATATTGGCCCTGGGCTAAAATGTGAATGATGTTCAGTATGTATGCACAGCAGAAAACTATAAATAAAGTTTTAAATGTTCAGTTAAAAAGTTCAAAAGTTTTAAAAGTTCTTATATCAACTAATTAGATTCAGTTCCAAAAGAAATGTGTTGCTAATCGCTTTTTGATTGACCCCGTCTGAAGGTGGAAGATCCGCCTATGAAGCATTCTAATAAACACAATGTTATTTATTTATTTATTTATTTATTTCATACCGTAGCTGCAGTGAAACACACACACACACACACACACCTCTTTGTTGGCAGTGTTATCAACACCAAATAACGTCCACACCCATCACTTGTTGAACAGCTACAATGTGTCATAATTGTCTTCAGGAGCCCCGCAGAAGAGATAATGAGCGCATCAATAGGTCTCTGCAATTTCCATTTGTTCTCCTCCTGCAAACCGAGTTCTGACTGTTGCCCTTCGGCACAAAGCAAAAATGGAACAGGAAGCCTGCAGGGACGGAAATGATTTCACATATTGCTCCCATAATCGTGAAAGCACAATTTGGTTGGTAATAGGATTGAACCTGTGGAACATTTAGTGTCTGTCTGTTGGCAAATGAAAAAAAAAAAGGGGTGGTCATAATCCAAAATGCTTCCTAACTTAAGATAATAAACTGTTTATTATTTCAAACAAGTGACCATAAACAGATTTTTGTGTACATCGAGCAATTTCATGTGTTCATATCTTCAAGAGTCAAGACAGGAACAAACAAACACAGGGTTACAACGATACAAGCTCAGTTCATTTGGATAAACAAGCCAGGCCCAGGAGTTAATTTAACTTAATATATAATAAATCAATAAACATAGCATTGCTTCCATTAACCACATTCACCAAAAACATTTATTCTTTATTCTAGGAAAAAGCTTTGAATTTAAAGATGTTAAAACATGGTCATTATTGTGTTATTCAGGTTTTAATGATTTAAGTTACGTAGGTCTTCTGTCTCCAGTCTGAGCAGCGAGCTAAGCTAACAGACACATTCCATAATTCTCACTTAAGCGAGCACATTTTTACAAAAGGCCTCCCTTTAATTTCAAAAGGAGGCCTTTAAATCTCAGGGAAGCCTGAACTCTGACTCACACTGAGTGATACTGAGCCATCCTGAGTGTCATCCTCTGGGAATTTAATCATTACACGTTCAAATACGTCAAAAAAAAAAGGGTGTGACCGGCAGCTCAATGTGACTGAAAGAGCATCGCTGAACAAAGAACACTGAAACACCCTGACAACAGCCTAGTTTCCTCTGTGTGGACAAACAGGGTCAGCGAGATGGATCTGTGTTTAACACCAGTGTCTTAACACTCTTGATTTATTTTTACAGCGCGCTCGAAATCTCTTTCCAGTTTATTCCAGATTGTGTGGATGTAAGTAAACATATCATAGATTTCATGTTGACTCCTTATACACAGGAACATGAGATTGATCCGTTCTGTCCATTCAAACCTTCAAAATTATACATAATAAGATCTGAACTCGCTGAGGCACCAGTGAGTGAATCATCTAATCACCACATGTTGATTATTATGAGGTGAAGTCATGCAGTTGTCATTTGCTGCATTTGGCCACTGCAGGGCAGTGTTGTCTTCTGTCACACACACTCACACAGTCTGGTTCCCAGGACGTTACATTCATTTTCTGGAGACTTACTCTAACTGTAGTGGCCACTGTAGCTGTAGGCAGGTTTCATATGGGCTTGACTCGTAGGTACCGTTTCAGTTCCTCTATCACCAAAGAAAGGAAGAAAGAGTCATGCAAAGGGTTTGCACATTTATTTACATGGCGTTTACATTTCCATCCACATTACAGTGTATCCATTATTACTACTGGCTTAACCCTAACCTCATCCAAAACATACAAAATGGCATCCCTTTAAATGTAATCATTTATTATGGGGGCTTTTTGTCCCCATAATGTGACGTAGGTCCCCACATCATGAGTAATACTGGAACAGACACACACACACACACACACCCACTTGGAGGGCTGTAAGCATGTGCTCGATCCCCTGCTTCACAGTTATACTGGCCTCTTTGTTCACCAGCTGTAAATCCCACTGTTGGCTCGTCTGAACGCTGTAATCCAGAGCTGCTGTTTTCTCCTGACACCAGAGACTGTTACTGGAAAACTGCTCAGTTTCTCCATCCAAGGGAGTTGGACTGTCTGTACTTGGAGCAGCATAACTTCAAAAAGTAAAGGAAGAATTTTCAGGGGATGTATGTCATGGTCCATTTAAAATAATAATAATGATAATACTAATAATAATTGTTTTTGCTTTCAGCTTTTCCCTCTCTAGGGGTCGCCCCATTGGTCATCACCCTATTCCCATAGGTCATTGTTAGTAGGACACTCTAGATTGACCCCACCCACCGACTATTGGCTGCCTAGGTCATGGTCCATAGAAGGAATCATTTAATTTCAGTGGTGATTTGTTTTGTACATCATATCTGTAGATCATTTGAAAACGCATCATTTTTAAGACACTGTTCTTCATTATCTTCATGCACATTCTACACTGAATTTAAACGTTTAAATGTCACCACTTCTTCTTTTACTGTCACTTGTCTCTGTCTTGTTTGCCCTGCAGCTTCTTGTTCATGTGCCTCATTGTGACGAGTGCTGTCACGATGCAACACACAAACAGGCCGGGGAAGAGCGCACATGCCCACCACAGCTGCCCCTCTCCGAACACCTCCACCAACGTATCCCTCCGCCTGGCGTAGTCCCGGAAAAAAGCCTCCAGCTGGAAGACTGTGCAGAGAGACAGAAACACGTGGAAGATCTGGTGACCCTGACCCACAAAGTCACACCGGCCTGTGAAGAAGCGCTCAGGGATGGGACAAGAGAAGAAGAGGGCGGACAGCAGGAAGGAGGCAATCTGCAGGGCATGGAAGGGCTGAGAGGGCTCCTGTGTCCAGGAGACAGTAAACAGGCGGTGGACTACGGGGCTGATGGCGAGCACGTATGCCAGGGCCGTGGGGATTAACTGACAGATTTTACGCTGCGGTGGATATGGCCGTCTATACCTGAACTTAGCGTAACAGCAGCCAGCACATGAGAGCCACGCTAAGAATGCAGTCCCGGGGATAAACAACAGCCCAATGTAGCTGTCCCTCCACGATGCCTCTGATGTGTAGAAATAATGTACAAGTGAGCAGCCGTACTGGTACGAGGCCACGCCCACATAGTCCAGGAAGAAGAAGAAGTAGTGCGCGCGTTCAGAGTGAGACTGCAGGAGGTGAGCTGTCACACTCAAGGACAGGTAGGTGAACGAAGACACCAAGAAGAGGGTCAGCGGCAGAGACACTGCATCCAAGGTGTACCCCAGGGTGCCTTTGTTGGCCCACCAGCGGAGCAGCAGCACAGGACCCACAAGCAAATGAGTCCACACGTTCAAGGTTTCGTTGTGTCTCTGGAAGAGGCTGAGGAGGTAGCAGTGCCAATCCTGCTGGACGGGACGGTAGCCCGACAGGATGTAGGGCTCCCGGAACAAGCTGGGGACCTGGGAGGCCGTGACTGTGGGGCTGGGGGACGGCAGTGAGGGAGGGATGAGGTCTGACAGGCGGGGGAGGCGCTGGATGTTCAAGGTCGAGGTGCTGAAACGTTGCAGAATTTCACCAGGCATAGTGACGGGTGTTGGATGTGAGGCAAACACAAACAGGGGGACTGTGGGATTAAGAAGGAAAAGTTAAGACAAACTGAGCAGGACGATCAACACAAGAGGGTTGTTTTTGTGAGTCTGGACACAAACTGCAGCTACAATTCTCCTGTTGTTCTTAAATTTGTCCAGAATGTCAAACATGCACAGAATGTTGCTCCATCCTTACTTTCACTGACACACACACACACACACACACACAAAAGCATGTTTCTCTCTACAGTAATAACACATGTAGACTTGCTGCATTTCCTATCTCCATAGATTAAAGTCCAGTGTTTAACATTTAGTAGAAGGTTTATTTTTGGAGAATCAACTACGATCCATAAGTATGCTTGTTTAAGTGTATACCTGCTTTAAATTTAAAAATCCATTTGTTTTCATCGTAATTTAGACCAGAACCTTGCTTTATATCTAACGTTTGTGTCACTTTGTAAAAAGATCACACCCTGCACCAAAGCCCTCAGAGAAAATCAGAGATTTTACATCACAGCACACAGGGGCATTTGATCCACTGCTGCCCTCCAACATTCAGTTAAAACTGTTATTTTGTGACTTCAATGTTATGTCCTTTGTTCGGATTTATCTAAGTGACATAAACTTATCAAAACAAGGCAGCAGAGGCCAAACAGCTGCTGTGTCTCTGTGAGCTAAAAACGCACATTTTCTCCATGGAGTTTGGTGTGGAAGCACAGGAGGTTTACAAACTTCAGTTTAAAGTCTGTCTAAAGGTCAAAAACATATGCTCAGCAGGTGTGTTTATTATTAGGTGAGCCTTTCATTAAGAGGCTAAAAATCTGTTTTCCTAACTGGCTGTTTTGCGTCAGTGCTGACTATGAGTCAGGATGTCATGAAAACAATCTGCCCTTTAATCCTGAAAGTGTCCTTTAAATTTGAGAGGCCCTGCTACAATACCATCGCAATGTTTTATCATAAAGACACACACACACTATCTCTCACACACACACTCACACACACCAGGAGAGCATGCATTACAAAAGGCAGACATTCCTTTTAGTGGAAAAGCAGGTTACATCGCCTAACCTGTCTTTTCCTTTTCCATCAGAGACAAAGAGAAATGTTGTTCAACTGAGTGGTTTCGTGCCAAGTCTATGTCAAAAGAAAACTGACTAATTAGATACAGTCTTAAGACAAAACTACAAGAAATAGTATTCTTCCATATCGTCTAATAGTCTTCGCCTTTTCTTGTGTATGAGACAGTATCACACAAAGCATGCAGACAACATGTGTCCTTCATATTATTATACACAAAGTCACAAACATCCCGGATGATTGACACAGCACCTGTCAGCTGTGTGATTGAAGAATAAATTAAGTGACATCATCATCATCATCATCATCTCACCTGTTGGTTTCTATCAACAAACCTGTTGCTCCTCTGGAGTCGCTGGTCTCGTCAGCAGAAAGAAAACACTTTGTAGTGTTTTCAGTCTACAAACTCTCCTCCATTACAAAGTGCACATGATGACATTAAATATACAACACAGGCTATACTGAGGTAGAGAGCTTTTTCTGAGGCTGCACTGAGAAGAAATGATAAACACACACACACACACACACACACACACAGCTGACCCGGCAGCCTGGAGAGCTGGAGGTGTGGGCGGGGTTAACAGAAGAGAAACGCCCCTGAGAGCTGTCAAAATCAGAGACTCTCTCTCTGTTGACTTACAACACATACTATGTTTTGTGACAGGTACAGTCAGAGTGGAGTTTGTGTTAATAATTATGATATATACTGTTGAATGACATGATTTGCTGTAAATACGTCATTCACATTTTACTTTACACCAAAAATTGGGAATTAATTGTATTGCAGCAGCAAGTTGTTAGGCACTATGGAAGCCCATTATCACCACTTAAAAATACATGCATACCCACATTATTATGAGATACTAAGTCATTATTGTGAAATGCTAAGTCATTATTATGAGATACTAAGTCATTATTGTGAGATACTAAGTCATTATTATGAGATACTAAGTCATTATTACAAGATACTACGTCATTATTACGAGATACTAAGTCATTATTATGAGATACTAAGTCATTATTATGAGATACTAAGTCATTATTGTGAGATGCTAAGTCATTATTATGAGATACTACGTCATTATTATGAGATACTATGTCATTATTATGAGATACTAAGTCATTATTGTGAAATGCTATGTCATTATTAGGAGATACTAAGTCATTATTGTGAAATGCTATGTCATTATTAGGAGATACTGTCGTTATTATGAGATGCTAAGTCATTATTAAGAGATAATAAGTCATTATTATGAGATACTTAGTCATTATTAGGAGATACTAAGTCATTATTAAGAGATAATAAGTCATTATTATGAGTATATAGTAGTATCTCATTATTATGATATAGCATTTCATAATTATTTGATACTATCTTAAATATGATGACTATGTATCCCATAATAATGATTTAAAATGGGTATGGGTATGCATTCTTTGTTTGCCCCAGGTGGCAGAAACAGAACATACTCCACAGCTGTATAATAAATAAAACTGTATTCATTATTCAAATAGTGTCCTATAAAATATTCAAATATAAGAACTTGCTCCACAGCTAAGTGTTTTTAACATAAAGTAAAAAATATAAGAATGCAACATCCAATCAACAACTTCGCCTGTGTGTGTCTCCATCTGCTGTATCAAAGAATCATTAAAATCAATGTTTTAACGTTGTTTACTTGAATAAATAAAACACATTTACATAAACATACATTATGTGGCGTATGTGTGCTGTTCTTTTTCTTGTATGTGTGTGTCGCCCCCTCCTGGACAAATAGAAAATAAACAAAGCCTCCGCAGATAAATAAAAAAATGAAAAAAAGAAGCTCTTCCTCCTTTTTTCCTCTGTTCTTTCTTCCTGCGCCATTTTCGCGGGAGTTCTTAAAGGGGGCGTTGTCACGTGACGGCACCAAACACTCTATTGGACAGCTGCACGTTCACCCGCCGACTATGCAAATGAGGCGTGCCGAGCTGACCAATCACACGTGACGCTTCACTCGCGGCCGGCACGCAGTGGCGCGAAAACCCTTCAGTCGTGTGGTGAAGACAGCGACTCCGGAGTCTGTGCACTTTTAACTCGACTCTTCGACTTTTATTCAGACTTTTTCAAGTGTAAGTGACTTTCGGACAAAATGGCAACTGACGTGGTCGATGATCGTGAGATGAGGGAGGCTCAGAGGGATTATCTGGACTTCCTGGACGATGACGTGAGTCTGACTTTTCTCTACTTCAGCTCTGCACGCGGTCACAACAAAAGAAGTCGCTTTTATTTAACCACTTTGTTATTGTTCCCTGTTATTTGATGCTGGAGTTTGAACCTGATCGATTGATTGATTGAGTCTGCTTCTTTAGTCTAACCTCAAGGGTCCATTTTCTTTGAGATTGTTGTCATCACAAAAAGGTTTGGGTTTAAAATGTCTGAACACAACTTTCCCTGCCCAACATGCAGCAAGACCAGGGGATTTACCAGAGCAAAGTGCGCGACATGATCGGGGAGAATAAAGCTCGACTCACAGTCAACATCAACGACCTGAGGAGACGCAACGAGGCACGAGCTGCAAAGTAAGGATGCTTCTTATTAGTGTGTGTGAGTGCGTGTGCGCGCGTGCGTGCGTGCATAGGAACCATTTTAGAACTTGTGTTTGTGATTAAAATGAAGAATCTGAGGCACAAATGTGTTGATCTAGACTTTAAATAGTCTCATTAAAGTGACACTGTGACACTGTAGTATAGCTGCAGGGTGAGCTATTGTCTTTTATTGTTTTTAAGGTGATAATCTTTTCAGCCACAACATAAATATAACTGAGGTGATAAATAAACCAGGTTAAATCAAAACAACAGTCTTCCTTAAATATTTCATGTGTGTGTGTGTGTGTGTGTGTGTGTGTACACATGGTGACCCACTTTTTAAAGATGACAAACCACTGTGAGCCAAGTTGTAATATAAATTGTGACACAAGAGCAATTTTATACAATAAAAAGTTTTTGACAACTTTTCCTGTCATTTCTGTAACTGAACATAATTGTGAGCAGATAAACCAGAAATTTTCAGTCGATATGTTTCTTTAATGCATCACAACCAGGGCTTCAACAATAAATTGTTAGTACTTAAAACAAGCACTGGGACTTTTCAGCTTCTTTAAATATGGTTTATTGGTTTAATATGGTTTTGACATTTAAGCGACACAGATTAACTTTAATGAGCCATACTGAGAAAATGAAGTTGATTAATCGCTTATGAAAATAATCCTTAGTTAAGGCCTTAAACACAATGTTGTATACAAGTTATTCAAAACATACATCACAAATCTTAAGTAATAACTCTGGGAAGAAATAGTAAATTTGTCATCTATGGGTCCTTTTGGAAAGAATATGTTGTGTGTATGTGTTTGTGTGTTCTAGTATGTATATACAATATTTGTGCGTATATGACTATACGTAGGAATTCTTTTCATAAATGACTCTTTTACACATTAAAGTGACTCTACATTTCTTGTTAATTCTGTTATGAATTGTGTTATGAATGTACCACTGTGGTTTAGTTTACCATAGACTACAGAATGTAAAGATTATTTAACAGCTTACTGAGGTCTTTTTCATTTTGAGGTATTTTGACAGGTGTAAATAATCAAATGAACTTTAATATTATCATTATCACCTGTGCCTTTTCTGCTTAAACGTCTGAAAACATCTGCGATGCCATTATCATACATTTACTGCACATGTAAATTATCCTCTATGTGGTAACATCCATAATCAAGTCCATGACCTTGAATGTCCTTCATCTCTCTCTCTCAGACTGATGAGTAACGCGTTTGAGGAGCTGCTCGCGTTCCAGCGCGCACTGAAGGACGTGGTGGCCTCGGTGGACGCCACCTACGCAAAGCAGTACGAGGAGTTCTTCATCGCGCTGGAGGGCAGCTTCGGCTCCAAGCACGTCACCCCTCGAACCCTGACCGCCCGTCTGCTGGGCAGCATGGTGTGTGTGGAGGGCATCATCACCAAGTGTAAGTGGATCTGTTTTTTTCATGTGGTGATTCCCTCAGGAAGAACATGGAAATACTTATTTCTATACATTATTATATCTTCCCTTTTGTCGTGTTTCGGAAAGAGCTGAAGGTTTCACGATTACCATTTAGAAATCGGTTGATTATGATCTTTATGATTTATATATTACAGACACATTTTTGCTGTTAGGTGAATGTTAGTTGAGTCTTTACGAAGTTTTTACGATGTAAAATATTAATGTATATGTGGAAGTGTTTGTGCAATGCGTTTAAAAACGCTTTTTGAATATTTGACTGGTATATTAGTTAAATACTTGAATGAGAGCTAGTGAAATGTATCCAGGCTTCAGTGTGTGTTCAGCTAACGAGATGCATTCAAAGACCCTGTGAAATTTCGTAATTTTTGTGTGAACTTCGGTCTTGGGCTGCTTCAAGATGCATTCAAGAAACCTCTGAAATGTTATCCCTTCTGCAAAGTCACATGGAGTCCAACCCTTAAAGTTTACATTTTGTATCGAAATAGTCACCTTAACTTATCACATGTTCATGACCATCCCTCTCAACAATATATCACTATTAAATCTTTGTTATACGGGCATTCCTAAGACTGATTTCCTCCTTTGTTATCGTTCTTCAGGTTCTCTGGTGCGTCCCAAAGTGGTGCGCAGCGTCCACTACTGCCCGGCCACAAAGAAGACGATGGAGAGGAAGTACACAGACATGACCTCTCTGGATGCTTTCCCCTCCAGTGCCGTCTACCCCACCAAGGTAAGGATTTTCCATTTAAGAACCCCGTCCTGTGCTAAGTTACAAGAGCCGTACTCACTCTCATCCTCTCGCCTCCGACAGGACGAGGAGAACAACCCTCTGGAGACAGAGTTCGGTTTGTCCATCTACAAGGACCACCAGACCATCACGGTGCAGGAGATGCCAGAGAAGGCACCGGCTGGCCAGCTTCCTCGCTCTGTGGACATCATCCTGGACAACGACCTGGTGGACGTGGTCAAACCGGGAGACAGGGTGCAGGTTATTGGGACGTACCGCTGTTTACCTGGAAAGAAGGGAGGCTTCACGTCCGGCACGTTCCGGTGAGACTGGGAGCTTGTGTGTTAAACTGTCTGAGATGCTGAATTCATCCTCCTCCTCTGTTCCTGATGTTGTGCCTCTTTCCTCCTCAGCACCATCATGATCGCCTGCCACGTCAAGCAGATGAGCAAGGAGGTGTCCCCCAACTTCTCTGCTGGAGATGTGGCCAAAATCAGGAACTTCAGCCTGTCTCGCTCCATCGTGAGTCTGTGTAATCTGCCGCGTGTTTGCAGAAGTCAGTCGTTTTAAGTGCACGAGAAAATGAAAAGCTTTTTACCGTTTTTTTTTGCACAGGATGTGTTTGATCAGCTGGCTCACTCCCTGGCTCCCAGCATTCACGGACACCAGTACATCAAGAAGGCCATCCTCTGTATGCTGCTCGGCGGTGTGGAGAAGGTGCTGGAAAACGGCTCCCGCATCAGAGGAGACATCAACGTCCTGCTCATCGGTACCCGAGTGTTTCCTGCTCGTTTTATCAGTCTGCCACGGCGACGTGTGTTTTATCTGAGACTGATCACCTCATGTTTTTTTTGTTTTCCAGGTGATCCGTCAGTGGCCAAGTCCCAGTTGCTGCGTTATGTGCTTCACACGGCACCCAGAGCCATCCCCACCACTGGACGAGGCTCCTCTGGAGTGGGTCTGACCGCTGCTGTCACCACTGACCAGGAGACTGGTACGACACACGCAAATAAAAACTCTTATACTTTTGTATGAAAACCCTCACTTTTCTTGCTCTTAATGCAGCTGAAAATGATGGTACAGGCACACATTTGTACTGAAAACATGGCTGTCAACAAAAACAGATGGACTCACCTAATCAGCTTAAGAATGTTGTATCTTCATTTTGCTGTTTGACAATTTCCAAAAGGAAATTTGTAGCTTTGTTAAACACAAATCCCCCTGCACCAAAGTCCATAGAGAAAATCAGCGATTTTACATCAAGTCACACAGGAGCTGTTGATCCACTGCTGCCTCCATCACTAAGTTAACATGTCTCATCTTGTCAGAATCATAATCAGAAGAGCTTTATTGCCAAGTATGTGCACATACAAGTAATTTGTTCTGGTGTCATTGGTGCGTAACAAGCATACAACATTTAAAAAAAAAAGTTAAATGAAACAAGTATACGTGTATATATATACACAGTATATAAATGTTTTTTTTTTAAAGATGAAAAAGAGCACTACAGAAGAGCCGTAAATAGCAGTACAGCTGGGCAGTGATTTCTGTATTTGAAATAATTTATTTAGATTTACCAACATGAGGCAGAAGTAGAAGTTTCTGCAAGTTAAAAATGCTGGTTGTCTCCATGCGCTTTGGTGTGGGAGAGTGAGCAGTGTACACACATCTGTCCCAGTCCAAAAAAAGCTGTATAATGACTAGATAAAACAGCATATATATATATATATATATATAAATAAATAAATAAAACAAAACAGTGGAGAATATGCATAGATTTTATTGGTGCCCCCAATATATATATATATATATATATATATATATATATATATATATATATATATATATATATATATATATATATATATATATATATATATATATATAAAAATAAAAAAAACAAAACAGTGGAGGATATGCATAGATTTTATTAGGTGAACCTTTTTTAAAAAGTTTTTCCTTTTGTCCCAAACTATCAAAATCAACTGCAAAGATTACCGCGGGTAAACACGCGTCCTCTTTTCAGGCGAGCGTCGTCTGGAGGCGGGCGCCATGGTGCTGGCCGACCGCGGCGTGGTGTGCATCGACGAGTTCGACAAGATGTCCGACATGGACCGCACGGCCATCCACGAGGTGATGGAGCAGGGCCGCGTCACCATCGCCAAGGCAGGAATCCACGCCCGCCTCAACGCCCGCTGTTCTGTGCTGGCGGCCGCTAACCCAGTCTACGGCAGAGTGAGTGACCACACGACGCGACACGACACGTGTGCGGCCGACGCGTTTTTACTTCATCTTTTAAACTCTTCCGTCGTCATGTTTGCAGTACGACCAGTACAAGACACCCATGGAAAACATCGGCCTTCAAGACTCCCTGCTGTCACGTTTCGACCTGCTCTTCATCGTGTTGGATCAGATGGACGCCGAGCAGGACCGCGAGATCTCAGACCACGTGCTGAGGATGCATCGCTACCGTGACCCGCGTGAGCAGGAGGGAGCAGGTACTGTGAGCCGGGGCTTCATTAAATAAAAACAACTTGTTTTAATATTTAGATATCTAAAGATTTGTTGTTTTGCTGTCGTAGCCATGGCCTTTGGCGGCACCGTAGACGTCCTGGCTACAGAGGATCCAGACGCAGTAGTGGAGGAGGACGAGGAGCTGCAGATCTATGAGAAGCACAACAACCTGCTGCATGGAAGCAAGAGGAAGAAGTACGCACACACACACTCGTCTGCTTTGACGCGGACGCGGATAGAGGAGAAAAAGACCTGAAAAAAGAACGGTTTAAATGACTGTTTGTTGTTTTTTTTTTTTGGTTTCAGGGATAAGATCGTGAGTAAGGAGTTCATGAGGAAGTACATCCACATCGCCAAGTCTGTGACACCTGTGCTGACGGAGGAGGCGGCCAATCACATCGCAGAGGAATACGCGAGACTGAGGGGTCAGGAGCAGCTGGCTGCTGATATCGCCAGGGTGAGCAGCAACACACACACACACACACACACACACACACACACACACACACACACACACACACACACACACACACAGTCAAACTCAAATGACCTGGGGGCCAATGAGCATCTAGTCTGGTCTCACGGGGGCCGACATGGAGGAAAACAAGTGGATAAAACAACTATTTAGTAGCCGGTGGGCTATATAAGATATTCATTATGATGTTAGACAGAATTGCATTAAAAGTGCTTTTTTTGATATAAAATGATTCACAATAAAAACATTTATGATGCATAAAAACGTATAATTAAATTGAAAATTTAGCAAATAATGACGAGGATAATTGTGATTAAAAAAGCTTAAATATAGGTAATTTCATGTTGAGTGTAATACATTTAATAAAGCAATAATTACAACCGAATGTCTTATTCCTATTATATACATTTATATAAATACATTTAGTCTTATATTCTGTCTCTATTCCATCACCTTGCACAGTGGTGGGTGGGGCCACATGTCATCGATTGGACATGCTCGACATGTTTGACACGCGTGCTAACGACGTAATCTTACTTGCTTGTCTCCTCCTCAGACCTCACCAGTGACGGCCCGGACACTGGAGACAATGATCCGTCTGTCCACAGCTCACGCCAAGGCCCGCATGAGCAAAGCGGTGGAGCTGGAGGACTCGGAGGTGGCCGTGGAGCTGGTCCAGTTCGCCTACTTTAAAAAGGTGAGCGCCGCCGGGCACGTCTTTAATTTACTAATTGGCAGAGCGGGAGAAGAGTTCTGCAGTAACTGTGTTTAACTGAACCTTTATATTCCAGGTTCTGGAGAAGGAGAAGAAGCGCTCACGACCGAAACAGGACTCCGGTTCAGAGGAGGAGGACGAAGAGACGTCCACCCAGCGTCCACAGTCGCAGAGACCTCAGAGGAAGAGGTAAACTGAAAAGTGAAGCTTCACTCGGCTTAATTGTACGTCGTGGCAGTGCATGAGCTCTGCTGACTGTCCCTGCTGTTCACTGCTGTTTACCTTTTGATTGTATCGTCTGTGTCCTGCAGGGGGCGCCAAGGCTCTCAGGGCAGTGAGGCCTACAGCCCGTATGACTTCAGTGAAGAGCAGGAAGTTCCTGAGAGTAAGAATGACTTTTTTATCAACGGGCACTTTTTTCATTTTCTGCTTTTTTTTTTTTTTTTTTTTTTTTTTTTTTTTTTTTTTTAAATAATGAATTTGCATATGATCATGTGACATGCTTTATATGTAAATTTTGAAATGCTACAACGCCCTTGTTTACCCTACAAAGTCGTGGATTTCTATTACAGACTCCGAGACGAACACATTTGTTAACATAAAGCACATTTATTAGGTTTTTAACTCTTATGTAAATATTGTATCTAAAATTTTAGATACTTTAATTCTGAGTTAACAGTATGTTTGATACTTTTGTACTTTTGATCTCTTGTATTCAGATTGTATTTTGTTGTTTTGCTACTTTTGAGTGTTTAACCCATTTAATATTAGCATTTTTAATAATTAATATTAATTATTACTGAGAAATAGTCAACCTTTTAACTTTCTAAGAGCTTTACACTGTGTAAATAATAGTTTTTGTCATTATAGAGTTGCTTTCTTCCCGTATGAAACATTGATTTATTACGCTCTTTAGTTCAAGCAGGAACGCACAAAGCAGCCAAGCAGCCCCGAGAGGAGGAGCCCATGGACGCCACGTCACAGGCGGACGACTCTGAGCTCTCTGCAGAGAGGTACGTCATCTGATGACTTTAAAACTAAACAGTGACAAGAATGTTGTGGTACATTGTGTTTTAAAATGACTGTCTTTTCTGCTTTTGAGGCCATTCCATCTTTTTTTTATCATTCCAACCCTAATATCAATTCCCTGTGCAGACTGAAAGACTTCAAGTCGTCGCTGTTTGCCGTGTTCCAGTCCGCTCACGCTCAGTCCGTGAAGATGAAGACGCTGATGGACGACATCAACAAAGAGAGCAAGGTCGGCTTCACGGAGCCCGAGGTCCGCGCCGCTCTGACGCGCATGCAGGACGACAACCAGGTCATGGTGGCTGATGACATCATCTTCCTCATCTGAGGTGAGGCGGAGGAAGCGGCGACTGTTTCTGAAACGAATACACGGACTTTTAAAAGAAACAGTAATTTCTACAAAGAAATGTACATTGTTCATGATGATGGATTTGTGTCTACATGAGGTCCAGATTAATAATCTACCCAGTCTTATTCCTCTGTTCAGGTTGTGTTACTTTATAATGTCTTTATTTCATTTAAAGGTCATTTTCCTTCAGCGATGACACATGTTATACATTATTATGCCACAATAAGGACATTATTAAGTAGTTTAACCAACATTGCTGTCATCTGGGTTTGTATATAGTTAAAGGTGAGTTTTGAAATTGTTAATTAACTGTATGTGTTAACTGAAAAAAATAAATACAATATTCTTTGGAGCTGGCAATTGTAATGTGTTGGAGAACAGTACTCAGTGAACTGCTTTCACTGCTCATTCTTAACCATCCGTTATGTCATTTAAAGCTTATTTTAAGTTTTAATTTGCTCGTTGATAAACGTGTTCTGTGAACCGAAGCTCGTTTTTTAATTTATCCGGGAACTGATGTTGCCGGGAACGTTTGGTTTCCCCGTAAGAATCCGGTGATTTAAACCCCCCTGCATCAGTAACCGGCGTGTTTACGGGAAACATTTTATTTTAAAGCCGCAATAAATCCGGACGTCGCCGTGTGTGTGTGTGTGTGTGTGTGGGAAGCTCCCGCCACAGTTCCACATTTTGCACCACGTAGAACACTGGTGGATCACCCACATGTTACAGATGCACTCTCCTGAGTCTGAGTTGTGTTGACGTAACGTAACCGTGGCTCCGATCAAACCGGAGATGAGACCCGCGATCAGTCCAGTCATACACCAAAACCACCTGTGTCATCCAGCCTCAGACTCTTCACACCCACGTCTGACTCATATCGACTGTGTCGAAGATGACGGCTCGCACCTTCCTCACAGTTTAGTTCACTTACTTTGTTTTGTTTTTTTAATTGAGTGTTATTTTAAGAATAAAATAAAACTCAGTCTCAAAAGTCTAAAATACATTTGTTTTTAAATTTCTCTTTCATATTTACTTTACAGATACTACTAAAATGAGTTAGTTCTCATTCAGTCTAAGACTTTTTTAACGAGGGCCACATTTGATAATGTGAAGATTCCCAGGGGCCAATGGTCCCTTCACACCTTTTGTTAAACAGTAAAAGTGACATACAAATGCACTGTTTTAAAGCTATTTTATTTTTATTGTCAAATTATCATTTTTACATGGTAATTAAACCAAATCTAAGCCACAAAGGAGTGATAATTCTGCTGGGATGCAAACCCAGGTCTCTGGTTTGAAACCGATTTTCTGTCGCAGTCCATCTCCGGCCGTAAATAATACATTATAAAATAAAAATACAAAATCTGCCCGAGGGCCGTGATTGGCACACGTGTCGGACTTTGGACATTTGTGGTCTGAGGGCTCCGAGTGTGCAGTTGAATCTGTGTTGTGATTTTCCAACACAAGGACACACAAATTGAATTCTCTCACATACACACTGTCTAATACCACAGCCCATAATCAGAAAATATTGACATTTTCAGTATTATTCATAAGTCTCAGGTCATCACCTGCTTTGTTGTTTTAATGTCTGTCAAATTCTGTCATCATTGTCATGTGGATTGAAGTTGGTGTTATATGTTTATATAAGCTGTTAAAGAGTTTAATTTATATAACGTGTGTGTGTGAGACGCTCAGGCATGTGTGGAATAGATCTTTTTCACAGCAGGTATTAAACCACATGAAATAGGGCTCACAATATGGGTCCCAAACTGGTTTATCTGGGCCCATTCCCACTTGGTACCCTTTTCAGGGCGGGGTACTAAGGAAACCATGGACAAACCAGCATGGGACCCAAATATAATCCTTGTGGAACCCCCATGGTCACGCTGGCTGTGGTTAGATCACACTTAATACTTGACATTCACCTTTAGGAGCTTCCATCCATCCATTTTCTTACCGCTTTATCCTCTGCAGGAGGGTCACGGGGGGGGTGCTGTGCCAATCTCAATGGTGGGGTCACACCCTGTAGAAGCATTTTTTTTGTATACATATGTATATGTACATACACATATAACCACAAAAAGTGACAGTGAAATGCAGTTTTACTTCATATTCACAGTTACATGGGGAAATAACATCATACTTTAGAGGAAGGTGACGATGGCTCCACAGTCGAGCGGCGTCACCATCTGCTTTTTGATGAGTCACTGTTTAATTATCAACCATGAGCTGCAGCAGATGTTAACACCGCCACAGAGAAATACTCACAAAGCCTGAAATAGTTTGGGCAGATCATAAAATGATGAAGGGTTTCTGTCACCGAGGAGAGAACCTGATCAGATAAAACGAGGTTATACTTCACTATAGATGATCAGTGGCTGTGGCCGTAAACTCACACTGAACTGCTTTACTCTCACGTCTGCTTTGTTTCCTTCTTCTTTAATTTTAATTTATTTTTTTGCAATATGCAGATTTTAATTTTTAACCTTTGTGTTTTGATTGTGGTTGTGTTGAAAAAAAGTTAAAAAATCCTCAGAGTCATGCGCGTAATGAGAGAATGAATCAATAAATGATACTGAACTACTGGGAAATAAGGATGATGACGGTTATGTAACAGACTGTAAAGCTGATTTGGAGCTGAGGTGTGTTGTTGTTGGAGTGCTTCGCTGGGAATAGATGGAAAGACAGGATGTGCTAGAAAGAAAGAAAGAAAAGTTAATATCTGTGGTTTATAGAATACGTTAAATGCAGTGAAAAAGATCTTTTAAAAGCCTTTTAAAAACTTAATTATACTGCTACTGTTAAAATGTCACTAATAATTTATGATTTAAAACATTTTCAGATACTTTTTAAATGTAAATGACTTGATTTCATTCATGCATGATTTCCTAAAATGCACGGTTTATGCAAAAGTAATTTAAACTGATTCATAATTAACTTTGTAAGTGAAATAATCAGTATGCAGATACCTTCAATTTGGTTGAAGCCTTAAGATATTATTTGCACCGCTCCTCATGAACACATTTTCACACATTTTGATTGTGTGTGTGTGTGTGTGTGTGTGAGAGATATAAATGATTACTGTTTATTTAGTATTTTTGCAGAGATATTAGTGTCACTTTAGGGTTCAAGTCACTCTTCTTTGCTTTAGGCTGCATCCAGCTACAGCTGTGCTCCACTTTCTGAGCTCCTTACTCATATGATGCATGAGGAGACGAGATGTTATCACACGTTTGGTAGTTATGTTGATTCATTACCAGAACCTTCGTCAGCATTTCCTTGACCTACATTGTTTAGAGTGGGTTGGCCGTGTGAAGGCGCACAGTCTGATGTGTTTTATGTGATGGGTTGTGATTATCGGGCAGATCAGTTTTTGACGGGATAATGGTGTGAAATGATGTTTGTTATCACACCAATATACATATATGTCTCTTTGAAAGTGAGATGTGAGACTCATGACTTGCTTCTTGTACCTGGGCTGACAAAAAAAATCCAGCTGATGTTCCACTTTATCTTAATCTCTTATTTTTTGCCCTTAAAAGTAAGACACAGTGCAGTGTTTTCACAGCCACATCAAAAAGGGTCTATAGGTGAAGGATTATTGTCACACTGTTTGACAGGATGCAGCAGTAAAAGTGTTGCCTTCATCATCACACACAGGGGAACTACTATGTTTTCTATACGTTGTGTCACCTCTGAGTCAAGTAAAAAAAAATGCAAGCAAATGTCTATAAACGTACCAAAATGAAATGTTTCTTCACTTCATCAGGGGCGTTTCAAGAGACTTTGGGGGCCCTTGGCAGCAGCTAGTGGTATTGGGCCAAATTAGAAGGTTTTCATCTATGTGACAGTGTATCAATATGTTGTCTGTTGTATGCCTATTATTGAATAAGCCAGTCTGACTTTTTCCATTACAATGTCAACAAAGGATGCAGAGATGTGTCTGCACAAGTTACAGATGATACACAGAGGCTGTTGTCGCCTCACGATGCTGAAATGTAAACACTGTTTTCATTTTACGCCATGTTGAATCCCTCAGAGCTAACAACTAAAAAACTACAAGAACATCATGCAAATGTGTTTTCATTTAAACTAACATTACCTCATAAAGTCCAAGTTCCCTCTTTGGGAGCTGGCTTGTATTGTAGCAGAAGTTGTAAGTGGTGCTCCGTGCACATATCCCATCGCCTTGTTGCAATATCTTATATATATATATATATATATATAACTACTTATACAAACTATCCCGTTAACATGATCCTATGAAGTCTCAGAGTTGTGCACACAAAATGTACATTTAAATAGCGCAGAGAAAAAGTGATTCAGAGGCTAACATTTAAAGGTTTGATGTTCTTAATCTTTTTCCTACTGTACTTAATATTAAAATAGATGCTTCATAATCATATTTTGTTGTGATAATACAGTCAGTAGCTATTTAAAAGTGATCTTGGCCATATAAAAATATCACATAACCTCTTTAATACAATTCACTAATGTAACACCGTGCATCACATTAGGTTCGTTATGTCTTAAAGCTGTAGTGCGTAACTTTGTAAAATCAACAAATGACCCTTTACATTCTAACCACTGTCGAGTGAGTCGTCTTTCAACTGAAAGGTTGGAGGTACAAATCCTGGCTCCATTTTACCTGGTGCTACTTGTCCCCACCCGCCCCTGCACTGCAGGAGTGCACACACACACACACACACACACACACACACACACACACACACACACACACAAACGCTCCCTCAGTCAGGTCCGACTGTAACAATGTAACAATGTTATGCACTGCACCTTTAAATGAACCATATTATAGCTTGACCTGTTGACATTTTACGATTGCTTTAAAATCCAGGACAGTAAGAACGAGGATGGAGATTTTTTTTTTTTTACTGGACAAAAGAACTTAAACCAGACACGAACGCTTGTTTTTGCTCTTGTTCAAAGTTCAACCTGTGCATCTTAAAGGTGGTGACAGTCATAGCGGAAATGCACCACACATCCTGCCCCTCACACAGACATTATAAGGCAGCAACTAGGAGCGCATCGCAGTCAAAGCTGGGCTCCAACAGTGAAACAACACAACCATGCTGCTGGTGAGTTGCTTTACTTCACACTTAATTCACACTTTGGTTTCCAGAGTATCCAGACGTTTACAGATAAAATGATTTGTTTTTCTTAAATAAATAGCTCACCTTCCCCCTTCTTTGTCTCTTGTGTTTAGCTGCTGAGAGCTGTGTTGCTGCTGGGCCTGGTTGCACTGCTGCACGCCGACAGAAATGGCAAGATTGTCTCGGTAAAGTTGGGACAGGGAATCAGACGGAGAAGCAAGACTGTGAGACTGAAGCTGGACGCCTCAGTGCATCCTCAGACCTTCCACTCGCCCATCGCCAGCATGTCTGTGACACCGTGGACGTACAGGTGAGACCTCGCGCTGCAAAACTCTGAGGAAACTTCGTACGTTTTTTGACTTTTTTAACCCTTAGTGCTCCTGCAGGTGCACCCATGGTAAATTGCAGTGGGAATAATACACAACTCCAACTCCTGGGGGTGTGTGTTTATAGCTTTATATATTCAGGCTTTAAATGTAGGCATTTTTTGTCTTCTTATGTGTTGAGTTAAAGTTATGATTCATTTTATATTGCATTTTTAGTGGTGATATAAAGTAGCAATAATTGTGCAAATTTTAAACTCAGGTGTGTTTATATAGTTGGTGAAAATTAATGTTTAATCAGATTACCGATGAAAAAAGGATACGACACTCATTGCACATTCTCATAGCCTCTGTATGTGCTGCACGTTTTAACATTGCAGCCGAAATGCTCTGTGTTCTGAGGGTTAAGGTCTTGAATCTCAATGTTCTCCTTGCTCCCACGCTCCATGTCTCTGCAGAGACTCCTTGATGGAATCCAGGGTGCCACAGAGGATTTCTCACGCTCAGTGTCTGACGTCTGGCTGTCTGAGTCTGCATGGAGAGGGTGAAGATTCTGTCCTGCAGGCGAAACCCATCCAATACCAGACCCTGGTCCTTCACAGGTGAGCCACCGAGGTCCAAAACAGCTACTGTTGACGTTGTTTCAGATTTTGGTTTTAGTGCTACTTTCATTCTCGTGTGCAAGATTAAAAAAAAAATCACTGCAGCTGACCTCAGCTTCTGTATTAATCATTTGCATCAGTTTCATAAAGATGAACTTTGACTCATCTGGTATTTATCACTCATTAAAGCTTGCAAATCGTTTTTATTCTTGCTTGAAGTAACGAAACCAAAAAGTTTATCATCAAAACCACAGACACCGGTGGCAGCGTTCTCATATTAACCTTCGCTGCTGAAATCAAACTGAAACCAGAGGTGGTTTTCATTGCTTTAATCAGCCGTGCGTCGTTTTTATCGTCCCAATGCAGAGTCCCACGGAGGAGGCGAAATATGAGGAAGGGGAGCAAGGCAAAGAGAAAGTATGACTTCAGACTGGGGACGGAGGTGATCACAGTGGGCTGCACCTGTGTGAGGCCCAGCGTCTTATCACAGTAACACACCTGTAAATGTGCTTTTTCACCAAAGTTAGGACAAGAGAGCTGTAGATGGTCAGTGTTGTGATATTATATCAGTCATAAAAAAAAGTGTTTTTTGCAGTTATCACTGTTTCAAATGATTGATGTATTCGTGCTAACATGTTGCCGGTTTTCTGTGTTGAGCCAACTTCTGACCGAGTCATGTGACATTATGTCATGTGACGTAGCTCACGATTAAAGGTCAATTAAAAGTTTCAGTCATGTGACGTCAATGTCATCATCCACCGATGTACCTGTCACTGAACACGATACTTCATGAGAGGCCTGTTAGCGTGTTAGCATTCATAACACATAGACACAGCTGCATGTCTGCCCCCTACTGGTGAAAAATCGCTTAATACAGCAGGGAAAATGATAATATTTGTACAAGTACTTATTTTCTTGTGTGTGTGTGTGTATGTATGTATCTTTTTTATATTTTCATGACTTTGTCAATGCTTGGCAGTTGTTTCAAGTTACATTTTATGATGAGTTCATTTTTATTGTATTAGAAAAATAATAAAATGTCTTATTAAAGTGTTTATCAACCGTAACGAGCCATGTTTCCTCTTTAAGTTCCACTGGAAATGATGCTCTCTGTGTGTGTGTGTGTGTGTGTGTGTGTGTGTGTGTGTGTGTGTGTGTTGTGAGGACTGAAATCTGTTCGCACACTCACATTATGGGGACGTGTCGTCCTTGTGGGGACAAAAGACAAGTCCTCATAATGTAAATGATTATATTTTAATGTTCTATGGTTAGAATGAGGTTATGGTTGAAGTTAGGGTTTGAGTTAGGCCTGTAGTAGTTATGGTGAAGGTTAGAGTAAGACTACAGGAAATGAATGTAAGTCAATTTACTGTCACGGAAACAAGACTGTGTGTGTGTAGATGTATTTGTATCTTTGTGAGGACATTTTGTCTGCTCCCTACAATTTTAAAGGGCTTGGTTTTAGGGTTAAGGGCTAGGGAATGCAAGAATGCATGTGGTGTATAATGTGTTCTCACAAAGATATAAAAACAGGTGTGTGTGTGTGTGTGTGCAAATACATGCAGAATTTGTGAGAAAAGACAACAACAACAACAACAACAACAAGAGCAAAGCGTGGCTTCAGTCAAGCTGCTTTTACTGACCATGCCAAATAGATACAATCGATCCAGCCTCGTGGATATACAGCGACACACAGTTACAGCAAGTACAAACCCCTAATGTCACCACTCCCCCGTTACAGCGCAACAACACTCCACACACTTCAACCAAGTCAGTATGACTCAACAACTCAAGCAAAAATGGAATTTCGTCGTTTACTCTTTTGTGTTTTAAATTTCCCTTTTAAAATCTTTCAAAAGCGACAGTCGGAGCACGGCGACGCATGCCCAAGCAGACTGATACTACAGCTCAGCCGGGAAAACAACTCCTGCCACTTTGTCCTCCTTTCTCTTCTGTCTATGCAAATGTGCTTTGGAGTTGTGCTTAATGAAATAAGAGTGCAATCAGTGCGCTACAATCTAACAGACTCAAATGCAAGTCACTGATCTACATTTACGCTGACGTTTCACAAAGTCCAGAAATGGCAGAATTGGAGAGAAAAGCCTGGTGTTTATGGATATTCATGAGCACACACACACACACACACACTCACACAGAATGAACAAGTCCAGAAATGCTGCAGCAAAGAGTTAGTATGAGAAATGTGGAAACAAGGGAAATCAGTCTTTATTTTTATTTAGAAGTGTGCATGATTTCTGAGTTGTGTTACTCCTTTCTTGTATTTGGCTGATGATACGACTTTTTAACTACATGTGTGTCCAGTGCTACTCTAACACATCACTTAACAAGTTAGATTACAACTCCCTTCTTCTGTTTGCAGTCTCATTGTAAAGAAGTCCATTGTTATTGGGACTTTGGAATGGTATGGGGCCTTTATTGTCACTTATACAGAAGTACAGCGAAATTATAATGTATCTTATTGTTTATCTTTTTTTAGTCTATATTGTCTCTTTTTCTAAGCCCATGAAAAGCTGTTGATTTAGTTGCTTTGAAAGTAAACATGACTTAATCTTCAGAGTCGGCGCCAAATTGGTTTTATTCAGTTCTGAAAAAAAAAACGTCCTGTTTTTTGACTGAATGAAGCTGCATTTTAATGTTGTTTTATTCCCAACCAAACAAGCACAACAGCCCCTCTTTCAAAAAAGTGAAATGTTTGTTTTGATGCCCCCCCCCCCCCCCCCCCCCACACACCCACTTTTCTTTAGAAAACAAAAAGGCGCAAGAATTCTTTGTGAATGTCAACATCAAACGTCGGCTAAACTTTGTACAGCTTGTTAAGAATCATTACAGCATACATCAAATATGAAAATTCTCTCTCTCTTGGAGTTCTTTTTTCTTTCTTTCCTGCACTGTTTTCAATTCCTTTGTTTTCACTGTTTTTTTTTTTGTTTTTTTTTACCCCATAAGTCCCAGCTCTCTGTCGCTCCACTCCCGTGTTCCTCTCATCTACCGGCATGCTTCCTCCTTCATCTCCTTGTTCTTCCTCACTTCTTCAGCGTGTTTGTCCTGCCAGACGAACACAGAGACACAGAGACACAGAGACACTGCAGTGTTAGAGTCATTAGCATTTATGAATATGTTTGCATTTCAAAGCCTATTTGAGCATATTTCATACTCATAATAAAATGAGTATATCTCTGCAACCACAAGGCCTATTTTAATACTTTTTGGTGTCATAGTAAAGGAAAAAATGGTGGGATTTGTTGAGACCAGTGTAAGTATTACTGGTTAAGAGTAAATGAAGATAGAACACCAAAAAAATGTAAATAATTCAGCTTCGCCTGAAAAAAATCCCAAAATAAAGATGAATATCTCTCTGGAATAGTGGAGAATAAGCTCTAAACTCACAAAAATCAAAGTACAGCCTGTGAACATAACCTCTGCAAAATGTGACTTTGATCAAGTGAAGCAGAACCAAATTAGAGTGATTTTAGGGCCAAAATTCCAGACAAGGACTCATTTGTCACATTTTGGAAACATCTGTGCAATTTGGATTTAAACCATGTATTTAACTACCTTCTTCACTTTAATATATCTATTAATGTTCAATAAAACTTTGAAAGCATTGTTTTAAAGTTCCTGCAGACTTTAAAATGTTTTCCATTCAAAAAACAAACACCAGCTGGCTGGATTGAGACTTGTCTCTCTTCTCAGACCCGTATCTCAGCGAGGGAACGGCCCACACGAATGAACGACATCTCATTGGCTTCCTTAAAGCCAATAGAAGGACGCTGTCGTCTCCGAATTTTGATTGACAGCTTCGTTCGCCAATGAGAGGCAACCGAGCGTGCAGATGTGTCGCAGCTAGCTGCTGCCTTAGGATAGGGTAATGCTTCTAAAAACGTGATGACGTCACCTAGAGACGCCAGGGAGCGCTTGATTTTATCACAGGGAGTCATTCATTTAGGTGTTATTTGAGTTGTGTTTGTCACATTTTAAACAGGTTTTTACAGCTTTGTTAGACCAGATTTTTCTGAAAATGTTGATACCAAGTTTAATTTTTTTTTCAAAAATCACTTTTTCTTGATCCTTAACGAAAACTAAGTTGCGTAAACGCTGTCAGAGTCCCCCTATAGGGGGACCTTTGGGGACAAGAGGTTCTGTGGTGTCAGCAGAACAAGGGAACAACACTAAAAACAGTTCTCCACCTCGTGTAATATTCATGATTACAGAAAGATTGTGCACAGTGGTAAAATACCACTCCATAAATAAATGTCAAATTTGTTATAATGCAGCAGTAAATATAGCGTTTACATGCGTCTGACCATGTCAAGCGCACAGTTTTACAGTATTTATCATTCACCTCACTAATACTTCATATACTTACTGTAAATTCACTGTGTATAAAATTATAGGTAGGCTATATAATCTGCTAATGTGCAGTTTAAAATGGTCAACCTTACTTATTTTATCAATTTAACTAGTTTCCATAGAATAACTGAGTCTAAAACCAGAGTTAAATTCCTTGTATTTGCACTTGTATAATATAAATTCTGATTTAGTGACGTGAGAAAATTCTCTTTGGAGAGCGTACCTTCTCCTGCAGCCTCTCCAGCATGGCAGCCAGCAGGGCCTCCCTGTTCTCTTTATTAGCCTCCATCTTCTGCTCCAGCTTCTCCTTTGCGTTCTTGATGAAGTTGTTGTTTTCCTCGAAGGCCTTCTGGATCACCTCGCGCTCGTGCTCCCTCTTCTCCGCCAGATGCTTCAGCAGCTCAGCCTCCTGGATCTACAGAGACAGACAAGTGACAGAAGAGGAATTTTACAGACTTTAACTACTAATGATTGAAAAACAGGCTTGGAGGTTGTAGGTATGACAGTGGGCAGGAGGAGAGAGAAACCTTTGTATCTGCAGCTTCTAACAAATAAGATATAAAGAATAAAAGAGAATCATGTTGTATACATTATGCAATACTCAAAGAGGCCACTAGATGATGCACTATACAGTCTGTTTTGCACAACCATAGATTGTGTAGAAAAGGATGTAGTTCATAAATCTGGAAGCCAAAGTGAAACCTGTATTCTCTTGAATAGCCATCAGGGGGAGACTCTTATTAGATTTATGAAGTCAGTAAATATTAAAAACTATTTTCATGTCTAACTTTAATATAGCATGGTGTTTATTTTGTAAATTATAGTTATATTGAGTGTCAAATAGATAATCTGTAGTCAATACAGCTTTCAGAATTTTGCTAAAGCAGACCGAGGTCAATCTTTTTAAAGTTTCACTTCCAGCAGATGCACACTCTTAAGTTCATGGACCCAGTATGCTCTCTCCTCTATTGTAGTGTTAAGTGCACTCAAGTATTTCTTGTTTTTCAAGTTAACTGAGACATGAGACACTGACTGTTTCTACCCCAAACACAAGTTTTTTTCTGCTCCTTGTAATTTAGTTGCTTGATTGCGTTGCACTAAAAGTCAATAAGTTAGGCTGCATCAAAATTCACCTCCAAGTTATTCACATTTTCATGAAGGCAAAGGCCTTTAGTCTGGTTCCTGAAGATATTTCCATTATTGACTGACTGGATCTTAAACTGGACAAAACTGGTTCTTGCAGAACCAACACATTTCCCATTTTCATACCTCGGGATTGAGATTGAGAAGTGTGTTTACAGTTACAGCAACCAGGCTCTGATTGGACAATACCAGCTGTCAATCTCACTGGTTTCCAATCAAATGTGCCAGGTTTTATCATCTATTCTCCTCTCAATGGGAACAAATTTGAACTTACTTCATTAAAGAAGAACAGAAACCTGTGATTGAGACCGTGAACTCCTGTTTACTGACGTTACAGTGGGAAGACAGTTAGAGATACTGGCTCATGTTTCCATAGACTTTCATTTAAACTCAGTTCTTTTTACAAACAGCGGAATCGCCCCCTGGTGGCTTCACGTTTCACACTGAAGGACTATGTCTATTTTTATATACAGTCGATAACACAGGCACAATGTCATGCCTCATAGAATGTGTTTCAAAGACTGAAACAGTGGTGACGTGGTGATGGATTGTTCGAGCTGATATGAGAAGAACAGATCTTCAGTTTGGTACGTGGTCTAAACTCTGGCTCAGCTACATCTGATCTCTCCTCACCTTTGCCCTCTCCACTCCTTCGCTTCACTCCACCTTCCTCTTTGCTTGATGAATGCGAGCCATTGTGTGCGTGTCGTCGCATGATTAGCTCTGTACTTTCATGTCCCTCTTTTCATCTCTCCATCCTCCCTCTCTGCTTGTGTTTCCTCCCTTCATTTCCATCCACTCTAATGCTACCTCCTGCTTTCCTTTCATCTATTCCCACTCTTTTCCTCCTCGGCTGATAAATCATGCTGCATACAAAGAGCGTTGGCAGACAATTGACAATTCCTCATCAAGCTACGAATAGCTCGGGTTACAGTTTAGGGTCAGAACATTTGGGTCTGTGTCACGATGCACATTTTTTTGGGAAAATCCACCCCCACATCGTCCACTTCTCTCCCTCACCTTTCGCCTCTCCTCGGCGGCTTCCAGTTTCTTTTGGATTTCCTCCAGGGACGGGTCACGGCGCTGCGGCATGCAGGTGTTGAGCTCTGGCACGCCGTCAAAGGACGGGGGCTTGAGAATGACTTCGAAGGCCTGGCCTGATGCCCGCTTATTCAGTTCAATCACCTCCACATCCTTCATGACGCACCAGCCCAGGTCCACTGCATCTGTGGGGTCGGAATCAGGCCATTTTTACAAGGGTCTACTACTATTTACAAGAATCTGTGGTTGGGAGAAATGTCAAATATGCTCGGACAGTAGAGGTCGACTGGTTTTTATCTATTGACTGATAATAATGCTGATTTTTAGAGATCAGGGCTTATGACGTATAATTAATGCAGATGTTTTTGGCTCATGCATTTATTTTCTTTTTTCTCCATCTGATCAGATATAACTGTTCAATGATAACAAATAACACAATCAAATTGAACATGGTCTGTGTATACAATCTATATTGTAGGTCTTCACTGCAGTGCAATTAGATACTGAATGAATAATTGTACAAAGTTAATATAAAATACAAGAAACAGGTCATCAAAAAACTAAAGAAATATCCTTTTGGATGAGAAATGTAGTTTTAATGACTTTGTCAAGTTTCTGAGAACAGAAATGCACAATTAATAATCCACCAATGTCGATTATTAAAAAAGGCAAATATTGGCCTGGCCTATTGATCTGTATACCTCTGTTAGAGAGACAAACTGTGGCCTCATGTCATACCTTTCTGTGCCTATGTGTGTATACTTACTTTTAATTTGCTTTATTTTACCATAGCATTTATTTAGTTTTATACTGAATATCTTCTGGACTGCTTTTTTTTTTTTTTATTATTCTGACAAACATGTTAAATAATAATAAATAGGAACAACATTTTATGTAGATTTACCTTCTGCCTTATATGTCGGCTTATCGATGGTCCGAGGGTTCAGGCAGGAGCAGAACAGAGACACCAGGGGGAGCTCTTTGACCTTCTCTTTGTAGGCTGAGGACACACACACACACACACACACACACACACACAGGACATTGTGTTGACTCAAACCAAGTGATGAACAAGCATTTTCAGGAGTGATGATGTCATTCTCCTCAATGTCAGACAGTCACAAGTCATTGTCATGGCAACACAGTAGTAATAATGATGATGATAATGATGTGGACCGTGATCCAGATCATAAAGGTGTTCTGGTTTTCATGTGTATTATCTCTTCAGTATTATTATCAGTGGACTGTGCAGAGTGAAGGAGAGGGGAGGTGTGCAGTGCAGAGCAGGAGTTTGTGCTGTGGCTGCATTTACCTGCCAGAGTCATCTTCTCACTGCGTCTGTTTGTCTCCAGGGATGCTCACTGTCCTTCTCACTCTGTCACACACACACACAGAGGGGAACCATTGAATGAAACAGCTTTGACAGGAGTGGCAACACAGAGAGAGAGAGTCAGTGAGACAGAAAACTGCAGCACACTTGTGTAAGCTCCTCCCATTAAGGTCTATTTCAGCCAATGAGAGATCAGCGCTTTATCAACTACTACTGCAAGTCTGTGCTACAATAGAGGGATCGTCTTCTAAAGAATACAGTTGTGTCACTATGAATGCTGGGAAAACTGAGGGAATCCATCACAATTTTACAAATTCAAAAATTTCACAGGATTTCCATAAATCTGCTCCACAAAATTTTAATTATTGAAGTGTTCTATCTGCTATTACAATGCCAATATAAGAAAATGTCATTTACTTGTGCTAATTGTGTGGAAAACAACATGGAAACTTTTATTGTCATTGCATTTGCTGCGTGTGTCTCTGCGTCTACAAAAAAAAGACTCGAACAAACAATAACAAACAAAGTTGAATAACGCGCGGTATCTTCCGAGACGCTTTCTTTCTTTTACGATCAAGCATTTTAGCTCAACATCACCATACATTTGCATATTCATTAATATTAGCCACTGTAGCTATGAACATTCACATGTTTTAATGTGCAAATTAAAAATGTGCATAAAATAGCTGCTTGGGGACTCACTTTCCTCACTGTATGAGCACTTTTAGTGCACATTATATTATCTATATATATATATATATAGCTATGAGGCTGTCGTGTCAAACATTCTGCACAGCGATGCCCAGAAATCCAAACAACACTCAGCAAAACACATTTTTGTGTGGAATGTGACTTTAAACCTATTTTGTTCTGGTGTTTCTGCGCGGCCATCTGCGCTGCAGTGAATCACAGCTGTGACACAAGTGGGAGGAGCAGCTGTAAATCTCTGAGAAGATGCAAGCGACAAGGAGGAGAAGATGTAAAAAAAAACACTAAACAACCACAAAACAAAGCAGGGCATCATCAGCAGCAGCAGCAGTCTGTCCCAACACCTGCTGAAAAATACTCCTCAAATCTTTAAACAGAGCTGCAATATGTTGCAAAGATGACTCTGTGACACACAAATCCACATCCTGTTAATCACAATATAACGATCACAACATAATAATCATAGAACTGTGCTGTGTAAAACTCCAGCTTTGTTGTTTTTATGTCAGATTCTGTGATCTTTGGCGTTTTGCACCGGAATGTTTTGAATTGAATGTGAATGTGTGTGTGTGTGTGTGTGTGTAGGACAACATGGCTTTAATCAACCGCATCTCCATCATTTTTGAGACATCTGTTATGAGGAGACAGAAATACACGATTCCAGTAAATGAGTTCAAGATGTCGATCGAAAAAAAAAAAAAAATATATATATATTTTCAGAGATATTGGAATGTTGGTGTTGTTCCTGGGCTGTAACACCAAACATGGCCACAAGGGGGCTGAGTGGGGACGCTCTCATTAGGTATTTCAAGAGTAGCTTTAAAACTTTAAGAGGGTTTTCATAAAAACAGTTCCCAGGAGCCCTGTCACAGCTCGCGGGGCCCAGACGATGAATTGATTTTGTACCCGGCCTTTCTTTCTCTGTCATTTGTGTTTGGCACCAAATAGGTTTGATTTGTATAGTGCCAAATCACAACATAAATAATCTCAAGGCATTTAAAGACACATTTTACTGAATTATAGAAAGAAAGAGAAACCCAACAGTTCACTCAAAGAGCAAACACTTGTTTTATGACAGGAGTTAATGAAAAATACGATACTAAGTTACTGTGTCTTACACATGAATACCTGCTGTCAGCAAAATGGATCACCCTGCAAGTGCTGACCTTTTCACAGCCCGGTGCTCACCTTTATTACGTTTGCTTTAATTCTAGGATTCTGTAACATATGCGGCCTCATTATGCACCAGAGTCAGACTCCCTGTGTTCAAGAAAAACAGCAGAGGGAGAGTTAAACTTTCTAAAAGCTAATCTGCACCACAGTGTGGGACAGAGAGTTTCCTGATGTGGGAATAATTGAATCAGGCAGCTGTGATGGGACGTGTCTACCTGCTCCCAGTCACTCACCTCCCCATTCATCCCTCCTTTATTATGTAAATCAAGTCATCTGAGAGAGAGAGCAGACGAGACTAAAGGTGATTTTGCTTTGTTATTGCATGATAATATTCCAGCATGATGGAAATCAAATGATCTGAGAGAGAGAGACAACACCTCTCATTTAGGTTCTTTAAGCCTTTACTTTACATGTGTCCTGGTGTGGGAGGATTTGACAGATCACAGTACAGAGACAGAGAGAGAGAAGACGCTCCTATTGGCTGCTGTACTCCTACAAACAATCTCCATACAAGATCACTGCAGCAACCAGCCACAACTTCCTATGCTGCAAAAACAACTAAAACAATGCTATAAAATGCATCACAGCCGGAGACTGTGGCCTTGATATACGTGAAGAACCAGCACCATGACAGTTTTTGCAATTGGAAATTCCCAATATGTTGTCCATTTTCTTCTAAACTGGAACTTAATTAACTAAATTGGCATCAAGTTCTATTAAAAAGGACCTAAAACTTTGGTGACTGAGACATTAACTCTTCAGAAAAAGGTCTACTGATGGTAAAATAATGTGTAATAATAGTGGTTTATTGCTGTTAATCAAGTGAGAAGTCAACGCTTCTATCCATCCATCGGACAAACGCTGACCTTAGGCAGACAGACGTGAGCATGGGCACACACACACACACACACACACACACACACACACAGCTGACTCTCCTCTGCTGAAACCACCCAGGTTGCAGATCGATGCGCTGCATCCTGCAGGAGTGCGAGTGCTCAGCGCTTCATTTCTTGTTTGTCACTGATGAAAAGCTTGTAAAGGCCTCATTACTCCGTCTGCAGATGGTTATGTCATCCACGGATATCAAGCTATTTCATGATATCGGTGGAATGAATGGAATTTGTGGCGATCTTGGTCCCTCAGGTGTGCAGAGGCTAATATTTCTCCCAAACCTGAGGTAAAACTTCAGTGTCTTAAAGCATCCAGCAGCTTGTTAGCGTAGCATCAGCTTGTAAAACACCTGAAGGTCTTTCATTTAAACCGTATTTCCACATATTTATGATCTGTCGTAAAAACCAAAATGTAAGTTATGACTTGATATGTCAGAGCTAATATTTGAACCTGTAAAAAAAGCACACAACTGCTGGGGCTGTTGCCAGGCAACCAAATGAGACGTCAAGAATTTACGAGTTACGGGCAAAAAATGGGAAATCACTTCTTCTTCTTCTTTACTACATTCTGCACAGAATATACCTCTCATTGTTCATTCATGCTCACGGCAGGAACTCTGCTTTCTGCACACGATGACATTTTTCACATTTTATCCACAAAATTAAAACTGTGTCCTATAAGGTTTATACTGGGGCTGACAATATGGGTCCCAGGCTTGTTTGTCTGTGGTTTCCATGGTGGCCCCACCCATGTTTGCCCACATGGGCTTCCCCATGTTACTGAAACCATGGGAGACCTGAGTACCCAGGCAGCCTGGAAGAGGGTACTGAGTGGGCAAACATGGGTGGGGCCACTATGGAAAATATAGGCGAACCCCATTGTCAGCCCGGATATCAGCCTTATGGGGTCCACATGGACAAAGCACTTAAGATAAACCAGCAGAAGAGGTGAATGAGTGAGGCACAATCTTACTTTGGTTCATACTTTCATTACAGATTCTTAATGATCAGGAAAAGTTACAAATTAAACGGCGTGTCTACTTTAGCTTTACTTTGATCAGAGTCAGCAGCCATTTTGCTCCAAGCAGATTTTACATTTCCTAAAAGTGTTTGGATTATTTGAGGTTCAGCACGAAGATATGACACTGTCAATGTACTAAATAAACCTTCAGTTTTTCTTTGACAGTGTTTAACGCACTACTCAGAGCTTATACTACTTTATTCTTGCATTGAAAACACTGATTAGTAACCTTAAATTTACATAAACACACAAACATTGTATTTTTGAGACATTTCTGATTTCTGATCTAAGTGGTGACAAAAGTTTGTACACATTCACTCCATTTACCTTTCTTTCATATACCTGAACTTAAGTATACACTGTTAATGACATTTCTTTCTCCTGCGATGCCCCTCTCTGACTGTCATGCTCCCTGTTCCACACGCACACACGCCTTTTGTCCACACAAACACGTCAAACTGCCCGATTTCCCTCTTCCACTCTCACTTAGGAACGTGCAGTGGACCAGGTTGTGCAGACACAAAGCTGTGTGTGAACATGTGGCGGATCAATAATAAATGACAGCGGTTTGTGGGTACACAGAGTCCAAATCTGCTCTCCCTGTCCCACCTTCTCCTGCATGCCGGCTGTCGGCAGGCACCACTGCATCATCACTGTCCTCATCCTCGCCCCATCACACCCCACTGACACTCGAGCAAAGGCACACGCACACACACACACACACACACAAGCAGGTAGCATGCAGCTATGCAATAACACTTAACCTAAGTGACACCAGGTCTGTGAGTGCAGCAGTGTGTGTGGACTTACCCCCCTCTGTCCCTGTCTTCTCTGCTGCTGCTGCTGCTGCTGCTGCTGCTGATAATGACAGAGATGGTGGTGATGGTGGGCCGGTGGCTATGGTTACCCTCTGTCTGGCTGCACTGATACAGGCGCCGGGCAACAGCATCAGCAACAGCATCAACGCTGCCTCCATGACATCACCATGGAGACGTCTTATTGGTCGGAGACAATGCCAGCACAGGGGGCTCGCAGCCAATGAGAGCGGGGAGTGAGGATGGGGGGGAGGGTTGTCGGCTCTTTGTGTTGGACTGCAGGTTTGGGTGGGAGAGAATCTCTGTTTCATTAAATGCTGCAGGAGGGTGTGATTGTGTGTGTGTACAGTATGCATGAGGTAGAATTGTTGTGTGTGTGTGTGTGTGTGTGTGTTTGCATGTCAGCAGGGGGGCTCGGTGAGGAAGCTCACAGGAAACTAAATAATTTAGATTCAAACAGTAAAAAAAAGGCAGGAACCTTTTCTAATGGAAGCACATGCAGTTCATCATCAAGCAGCTATTTATTACTGCTACAAACTGCACCGAGTGCCTTTAACTTACACTGAAACTATTACAACTGTCACTATAATCATTCATTAACTATAAAAACTCTTTGCAGTTCTTACTCTAACATATTTCAGTCCCACTCTGCATTTGTTCAACACCATATTTACCACCAGTTTAGATTAGTTTTTTTCATCTATAATCCACAACTGACTGAGTTCATATTATTATGATTAATCGTTCAATTATGAATAATTTAGATTTGTAGAATTAACAAGGCAAGCACATCCTGTTTCTCCAATAGTCTTTTATTTCCTGCCATTGTAGATTGAACATCTCTGAGTTTTCAAAGTACAAATACCAATGAGTCCCACCTGTGCATTAACTGTCATTGTGTCTGGGTTTCATACACATGCATACTGTATATTTTATTGGTAAATAGATGCATTGATATATTTGAAAGTCCAAGCCATGATGAATTTTTTTGCCTGACTTTTTTTTTTTTTTCTCGTGCCGGATTTTCTTTTTTTTTTGCGAATACTGAACCAGTGGCTTTAGACACAGTGATGTCACACTCCGCTCCTGCAGAACGCTGCACCAGCTCAAAGATGAATTTGTGATGCTCTGCTGTTCATAAGACAAATACAATGTTTAGTGTAGTTTAGTTTATGACATTTCTTATTTATTAAAATCAGGGACAATCTACGACATAAACTGACTTCAGTAAGAGAACATGCTTTGTACCACACACTGCACAGAGAATAAAGGACTGTTTAAGATATTAAAGTATAAAGAGAATATCAGAATTTAAGATACATGTATCTAAACTTATAGACAAAAACAGATACAAAGTATCAAATAAATGCTGACAAGAATGATTCATTTACATATTTTCATCACATTTTCTGCTTGATGAAGGGAAACCTTTCAGATTCATTCCAGTCACTGATGGCCTTAAAGGAGTAGTCCATGTTTGGTTTTAATCTGCCAAATTACACAACTCCCAGACGTCACTTATGAACTTCATGTCATTTATCAGAGGGAAGGGAATATGAAATGAGAAAAAAAGACTGTAAAAATAAATAAATAAATGAACCAAAAACCGGAGAGGGAGAGCGACACATCTGATGTCACCGCCCTTTGATCCTGTATTCAGCTCACACGACCGACACGGTGTCACCATGTCGTCCACTGGCACAGGACATGAAAGAGCGAGAGGAGGGAGAGAGAGAGAGAGAGATGCATGAGGTCACACTAGGGTGTGTCCTGTTGTTGCTGACTCTCCCCTCTCCCCTCTCCCCTCCTCTCCTCTCCTCTCCTCTCCTCTCCTTTATGGTAAACCCACGTGTGACACTAGACATCGCACACATACTGGAAATGAGATCACCAGTGTTTGAGAAAAAAAAGGAACATGAAAGGAGTAAGGAGGAGGAGGAGGAGGAGGAGGTGATGATAAAGAGAAGGGAGGCAGAAATACGATCAAACACTTTTATTTCAGTGATTCTAGTAGGACAATGATAAGAGGGAGGACCAGAGCAGAGGAAACACAAGCAGGGAACACCAACATGAAACATTCAAGCATATTGAGAATACACAAGGGAACAAAAACAAAGCTCCAAGGATGGAGGATGGAGAATCACATGCTTTTTTTAGAAGAATATAGAGAGCTGAGACTTCTCTGCACAGCCACTACATTTACATTTAAGGAAAACAGATGCCGTTTATCTGATGCCCTGGTCAGACTGTGCCTCTTATAATAGCTTTTAACCTTTACAACAGACTCAATCTTTCTCTTGAAGTACTCACAGACTCACAGACACACTCACCAGGCAGACACACACCCGCTCTGGCTGCACGGAGAGCCCTCGTGGCCTCCTGTAAAAACACAAACAACAGCAGCAGCAGCAGCAGCAGCAGCAGCAGCAGCAGCAGCACGAGCACTCCTGATCAAGAGTCTGACATCATCTCTCGATGTCTCAGGATGAGATCATCCCATCTAACTACTGCTCTTACTCATCCACAGCGTGTGTGTGTGTGTGTGTGTGTGTGCGTCCAGAAGTTTTGTGAATATATGAAGTGAGCGTGTGCACGTGTGGCTGAGCTCGTGCACATGACCACTGCAGTAGCACAATTTAATTATAGGTAAAATACTCCAGAGTGATCTAATAGAAGCTGAAGGGCTTTTACTATTATTGATTTGTGACAGGCAGGGCTGTGGTGTTAAAGGCATAGTTTGGATTATTGCATATAGTATAGTACAGTTTAGTATTTTGCATGTTCCAAATGCCAAAAAAAGAGTTAGAAATGAACTGCCAATCATGTCAAATGAAGGTGTTTTTCTAATCATGTGACTTCCCATTTAGGTCACTTCCTCTTTGGAGTCACTTCCTGGATAAAGGCCTGTGAAGCATGCTTTGATGGTCGTAATCCATATGCATCCATGATGAAGCAGCGATGTCGTAAGTCGATTGTTTGATGTCACTCATTAACAAATGAAATACTTTTAAATGGTGTTAGTTGTTTAAAGCTGCAGCACATACTGTTTTGTTCTGTTGTTTGACTGCTGAATAACTTTTCCCACTTAAACATTTAGTTTACAGTCTCACTAAAAGCTATATATATATATATATACATATATATGTGTATATTTATATATATATATGTGTGTGTATGTATATATATATGTATGTGTGTATGTATATATATATATATATATATATATATGTATGTATGTATGTATGTATGTATGTGGGTATATATATATATATATACGTGTATGTATATATGTATGTATGTATGTATATATATATATATATATACGTGTATGTATATATGTATATGTATGTGTATATAATGAAAATGAAAATGACAATGACATTTGGTTTATTATGTTGTCACACAGCTCTTTTCTTCGGCTGAGTGCTGTGAGCAGTGTTATGCTGAGTTATACCTTTAAAGGCCTGTGTCTGAATGCATAGTAAATCACAAAAATGGACGGTTTACATTATACAGTTTAAATTGTATCCATTTGTTTTCTTTGAAGGGGCCATAACACATTCTCTGTGTTGTCCTTATGCTCAAATATGATTTTATATCAAAACATTTTGAGATGCAAAACAGGATATTTTAGTCAGACAAATATGACAAACATCGAGAAGCTTGGATTGGAATGGAGATGAATTTTCCGTCTCTCTCTTGAAACAGTGTGATGATGTTGTTTTCTGTAGGCAACACTCACATTATACTGTGTGGCACAGTAGTGTCCCACCTCTGTGGCTCTTGCTGAGCTTTCTTCCATTTTCCTTTCTTTAAAAAATGTATTTATTTATTATTTATTAAAGTTATTGCTTTACCAGAGATCTAAGTACAGGGGGTGTTGTTATGTGTACTGAATCTTTTATCCTCCACATGAGGTTTCACGGGGGGCTGGAACCAATCCCACCTAACATGGGGCGGAAGGCGGGGTTCACCCTGGACAGGGGAGAACATGCAAACTCCATGCAGAAAGACCCTTCTTCCAACTGAGTCACAAACCTGGATCTTCTTGCTGAAAAGGCAAGAGTGCTAACCACTACACCAACCGGGTGGCCTCTATAAATCCTATTTATTTAATTTGACTTGAAGTGCCTCGTACGTCAATGTCAACAAAGACTAACTACACCTTTTTAAGGCGAAACACAGCAGTGCCACACCAGCTTTTACCTGATGTGTGCTCCTTTTCTCCTGAACTACAGATGGGTTTGGAAGGTGAACATGGTGGTATAGTGGGTAGCACTGTTGCCTCACAGCAAGAAGGTCCTGGGTTTGTACCCTGCTCTGTTCCAAGTCTTGTCTGTGTTGAGTTTGTGTGGGTTATGAAAACAAGGCATGGACAATGAATCTTCTGGGCTCTGCTCGGTGATGCTCACTATATGAGGCTTCCTAGTTGAGAGGTTTAAAATGCAAAGGATGAATTTCCCCTCAGGGATTAATACATTTACTTAACTTAACTTAAAACGGTGTGTAGCTCAGCTGAAGCTGGGATAAGTGGTTTAATAAGCCTGTTTAAATGAATCCTCATGATAACTTTAACACAGATTCATCATCATCTAAAAGATTCATGGACATGTTTAATTATGTACTCGTGTTGGTATGACTGACAGAAACAACGTGAGATGGTGTTGGCCTCATGCACTGCACGGGCATCACGTCTCAGGGGACTGCCCGTCTGCTTCAGTCTGTTACCATGGGAACAAGAGAACTGACAGACAAGTAGGTAGAAAGAAGTGAACGACACGCAGAGAAAGTCTATTGCAATTGACTTTTTCTAATGGAATATTTGGTACAGGCAGCTGTAGCAGCTGTAGCAGCTGTAGCAGCTGAAATCCCCTGCAGCGTCTCATGTTCTGCAGAGTTTATGCCTGGGCAGCTATATGGTTATTATGGGATGCTTGTAGCTCTTGTTTAGATTAGCTTCCCTGGTCCACTTGTAGTATATGTCTGCCTTGAATTAAGAAGTCCCACACAGTATATGCAATAATACTAAATATTATAAGTAATAAGACATAAGTAATACTCTGCCTCAATACAGGATGTATTTAGATATTGGAGTTAGCGTGCACAGCTTTAGTCAAATTTTGGCGTAGGATTTACTCTTTTTCAGGCATGAAATGTGTTTTATGAATAAAATATTGTGCTTTTGTCTCTTTTTGTTGTTGTAAAATGCATCACTTGCATCTTAACATACTTTACTGTCCTGTATTATTATTCAGTTTGGCCTTTTTTTTGTAAAATAAGACTTGTGACAGTTCCTGTTTTATTTTGTAGTTTACTGTGTGTCTTGTTTTACTTCCTGTCGCTGCTTAACTTCCTTTGCAGTTAGATGTGATTCACCTGTGTCCAATGAGTTCCACCTGTGTTCATGTGTTTATGTGTTTTTGTTTGATTTTTATTGGATTCCGTTTCTTCCCCTGGATTTTGTATTCCTGTGTCATTCATAAAAGTAAGTTTTTGTCTTTGTTATTGACGACTATTCTTTGCATCATTGGCCTGCTCTGTTTCTGCCAAACGTAAAGCTGCAGTATGTAACCTATGTGTCATTTGTTGTTGTGATTTAGAGTTCAGGGGCAGAAATGATTTAACTTAGTTTTTTGGTTAGTTTTTTTTAGACAAAAGGAAGTTTTCCTTTACCTTGTTAACCAGTTACGTTACATTTATCTTCCACCTTCCAGCACGTCACCACCTGACATCAGGTGACCGTTCTGAGGAAGGTGGATGATACACGCAGAAACTGGTTAACGAGATAAAGGAAAACTTCCTTTTGTCTAGAAAAACGAACCAAAGTTCTAACTAAGTTCAGTCAGTAGACATGATGAACTTTCACAACATATCTATATATAGATGTAACATTATTTGTTACTTTACGATCTCAATGCCGTTTTCTTTTTAGATTTCAAAGTTTAATACAACAGTTTTCACAGAAACATTTGTACGGTTATACAAAGGGAAACCTCTTGATAATTCATTGATGACAGAGGAGCCGCATGTGATTTATCAGTGGTGCCATCTTCTGGCCAATCTCAGTCCTGTTATTTGGTATAAAACTGTGACTCTGATTACACAAAGGCTTTCATGTTGAGATCAGTGTCTTTTAACCTGGCATGCAGCGCTGCTCAGGTGTCAGATATCTGCACTCACTGTCTCTGGCTTTAGTTTTCACTCGTGTACCATCAGCCACTCCCCCAAAAAAAGAATCTCCCGGGTGCAGGAGAGTGTTGAGGTCAGAGGTACAGCATCTTTTCTGTATTACATGTGCATTTGCTTTGATGGTTTTATTGGATTTTTTTTTTATTATCTCTCAATGTTTTGCAGATGCTAAAGGCGTGTGTGCGTGTGCGTGTGCGTGTGTGTGTGTGTGCGTGTGCGTGCACGTGTATACAGAGAGCCGTGTCCCAGTGCGGCGGGGGTCAGACGTGTAAGACGAGAGCTTTCCAGCGATGACAGTGTAATGGTTACGACTCTCCTGTGTGATGGACGTGATGTACAGGTCAGTGAGAATGAGACATTCCTTTAAAGACATTGTTGACTTCATAGTTTCCTGTGAACATGACAAACACTCGCCTGTCACTCTCACCGGGCGCCTCGTGGCATCTCTGTGTAAGCAGCTGTTATCATGTGAGGAGGCAAAGTTTATAAAAGAGACGATTTTATGGTGTTCAGAAAATGAAGGTCTGTCTGTCTGTCTGTCTGTCTTCTGCAGGACGGTTAATGCAGATGTGTGTCCACATTAGTGGAGACAGAGACGCACACACGTCAATAGAGTCACTCCAACCACCATGAACGTCTCCTGCCTCCACCTGTGTTTCCTTCAGTATCGTCAAGTCATTTTATGGGTTTGGTGCTTTGTCACCATCTGCTGCCTAGAAAATAGATGACTCTCTTTTTTTTTTTTCTTCTCCTCTCATTAATTCAGCAGTGGCTTATTATGATCTGAACTTCCCCTCAGCAGTTACAGCATCCACCGCACAAATGCTCCCTGATGGAGTCATTATTACCCGCAGTGACACAGTCATTTTCTGAAAGACTTCATGTGACTCAGCAAAAAAAGTGATGCAGGAATGTGTTGTAAAACAATATTATTTCCCATGAGAGAACCATTATGATTATAATGACTATAATAAATATAGTGTTCTTTTTAGTTCCTTGACACATATGGAAGTAAATAAATGTGAAACTGAAGTGAATATTTTGGAATAATGTGTGAATGTAGCTGCAGCTGCAATGATTATGTTTAAAAACGGAATGGAACATTAAAACTGCTCCACATTATCTTAAATATTGTGGTCAATTTATCTGAAGATGAGTTAAAAAAAAAAAAAAGATGCAATGCAAACACAGGTTGTTAAATTAAATAATTAAATCTCCAACTGGCCCAGAAGTCGTATCCAGGGCAACTGTTTTCACTTTAGAACTGAGGTGAATGTCGTGTCAGAGACACATGACCTACTTTCCCCCTGCACTTCACTTACCCATCACATGCACGTGGACACCATACGGGATCACGCTCTCTTCTATATATTCACAAATAAATCAAATTATAATCGTCATCCTCCGCAGAAACACAGCTTCACAGATCTCTTTAGATCAATCGTGCGATGTATTGAATAAGAGCGCCACATTAAAACTCCGTTTTTGTCTGAACTATTTTTCCACAGTCATAAACACTCGGCGAAAGCCAGACCTTCTCTTTCCATCTGTGGATTGTATATAAACCAGTGTGAGCTGCAAGTGTCGAGACGAGGACATGAAATCCTTCACAGGCTTCACAGGCTTCACAGGCAACACTCTGCACTGGTGTCTGGAGCAAAGACATCACAGCTGGAGCAGCTCAAACCCAGATGTCCGGTTGGTGATGAGTTTTTCCTCTGCAACACCTCCACTCGCTGTAATATCCCACAGGCGTATGTTTGAGAGCTTCTCTACGCTGAGTCTGGCTCCTAAGTTTAGTTTAAATGCTTCGTATTTGCAGCACTGTAACCTCAGGTTTCCCTATAGTTTCCATCATCTGTTCATTTGTAGTGAACACACAGGAGCCGTGGACAGCACTTATCTGTACCCAGGGAGCAACGGGGGATTGGGTGGACCCTGACCTTTGACCTGTCCCTGGATTTGAACTAATGGCCATCCGGTTACAAGCCCAATTCCTTTCCCATAGGCCATGGCTGCCATTAGTGAGTTATATTTAGTTTTTTTCCGTATTTTGTTTAACATCTGTCCTTATGATCTCCATTTTATGAAATATCTCCGTCCAAGCGAGAAATCACAAACTAAAACAATCAAACCAGTAGGTGGCGATGAAATCCTAATTAATGATTTGTCAAACACAAGAGAAGACCGTGCTGAACTAGTGTGTGCCATTGTTGTGGTTTCGTGGCAGATGGTCGTTACACAAAGAAATAGTGGTCGTGTGAAGTTTCAACATCAACACAAAGACACATAGATAATATGTGTTTAGAGCAAAAACCTGAGCTGTAAACACGGTTTAAACCAGAATTCACTCACTTTACAATGAGCAACATTTAGCTGAATATCCCTCACATGAACCTTCCCTTCCAAGTGTGTTGGTGAACCTATGAAGCCTTCAGTTAGAATCCAAACTCAAAAGATGTTTAAGTTTGTCCGTCGTGGGCTACTGTAAAAACATGATGCTTGAAAACAACAGCCTCCATGGCTCTTGATATAAAAAAAAAATAAAATTCATACAACCGTGTGATTGCACAATGAGACAATTAAGTATAATTATTCAATCTTCTGTTATACTGCAGGTTAATAAGTGAGGCTGTTCATTTAGTAGTTAGTAAGAGATTAACCCTCAAGTGTGTGTGTGTGCGTGTAATGAGGGATTTGAGGGGTGTGGTATATTTTTAAAGATGCACAGTGGGCAGATTGTGAAAGGCTAAAGGACGTCCACCACCCCACTGAGACGCTTTTATGTGTGTTCTTTGCTTTTCCATCAAAAGCCAAGTGACCTGTGAACAGCAGGAGAGCGAGAGAGAGAGAGAGAGAGCAAAAAGACAAAGAACAGAATAGTTAGAGAGAGAGAAACTAAGGTGATTTAAAGCTGCAGTGGTTTTGGTGCTTTTCTTTTTTTTGTTCAAGCTCTAGTATGTATAGAGCAGCGCAGGGGTGAGACGGTGATGGGTGAGGCATTTATCCGACTCACCAGTGGCGTTTTTTTTGAGCAGTGGAATTAATTTCCGTTTACGTTTTCAGTCAAACTCCAAACCTTGTTTGCAGTCGTCTCGCTTTACTAGCACAATGTTGCTTTAGCCTCCCTCTGTCTTGACATAAAACAAATCACTTCCTGTGTGCAGCGCAGCTACACACCATCTAAACACTGCCGTACTGAGAAACACAGAGAGCTGTGTGGAGCTTAACATTGTGTGAACTCCTTTGACAATGGTTTGAACCGTCCAGCTGACATTTGGTGATATTTCAAAGTCACACACACACACACACACACACACACTGCCCTGACTTGTTTCCCTCCCACCTGTTTGATAAATGACTTCAGTCCTTTACTGTAACAAAGGCATATTTTAAGCCAGCACCCACAATTAGAAACAGAACCAGGTGGTGACCCACTGAATAAACAAAGAGCGCAGGTCACACTGGGGACGACCTTTGACCCACTCCGGCAAATGGGTTTAATCTCCAGGGGAAGCACAGGGTCTTCCTTTTTTCAGACTGAGCATGTGTTTTTGGGGAGAAACTACTGTCATGGCTCATTTGCCGAAATGTACCCCCCCATTTATGACTACTGTTGACCTCCTGCCACATGGCTGTGAGGGCAGAATAGTGTTAAACCTCAGCCGTGAACTCTGAGACCAACAATGTGAAGACAAGGCCGTCGCCACATAATTAGGTGATTATGTGTGTTTGCACTCTGCGCTGATGAATCCTTTTTACACAGAGGATCAAATTGTGTAATGTCAAAATATTATTAGCAAGCTGAAAATGTCCCCTCAGCTCCGGGGAGCATTTAAGTGTCACGGGTTTCACGGCCTGCAGCTTAACTGTTCAGTCTAACTGCTCCCATTAGTCATCTCCAGCTGTTTTCCAGCAAAAACATTAGTTTTTATCATCTAATGAGTAAAACAGAAATAAAAAAGATGACTATAGGGTTTATGATGATAAGACGGCCAGACAATTAACTTCATAAAACTTAATGTCACTATTTGTCTACTATATTAGGAAAACTATCATTTGCCACTCTAATTGCTTTTATCATTGTGAACTCACGTCTTCAGTAGTTTAGCTGAATGAGCTGAACTTCTAATTTATGTTAAGATTGTTCTAAATAACCCTTTGTCTTATTAATAAAGAACCTTATTAGGACATTTTCCTGTCATAAACACTAACCCTGTCTGGACAAGTAGTCCTCATGGAGACCAAAACCTGGTCGTAATGAGGCAGAACCTCATGTCTGAGGAACTGGTTAAGTTTAGGGTTAAGATTTGAATTAAGTTAGGGTAAAGTTAGGGTTGGGCATTAACTGGTTATGGTTAAAATGAGGGATTACACTTTGTTTGGGCTGTCCAAATGAATGGAGGTCAATGCAGTGTCTAAGAAGAATAGTAGATATAGTATAGGACTAGAAAACTGTGTTTGTACTTGAGTTTTCCATCACAAAGTTTTTAAAATGAGTTAGTTTTAATTAGTTTTTAGTTTGCTAGTTTTTTATTAGTTTTTATTTTTGTAAAGGCTTAGTTTTAGATTAGGCTTTTGTAATATGTATTTGCCAGGTGCAAGATTCAAAAAGTATTGTGTGTCAAATACAACCTTTCAAAATTGAACAAAAAAGGCAAAAGATGAAAACTAAGCACATTTTTCCTACAGTTTTTAGTTTTATAAACACACAATTCAGTTTCAGTTATTGTTTTTATTTATTTAAAAAAAAAATTTTTTTAAGTTAAAATGTTTTTTTCCAATTTGTTTTTATTATTTCGTCACTTTTCGTATTTCGAGAACAAGCTGGAGACTCATGCGTCACACAGTAGTTGTTGAGTGAGTCACTTCTGCCAAGCATCAATGCATTGAAATGTGTTTTCTTAAATCTCTTATTCTACAGCAGTAGAGTGAGAGGTTTACAAACTGTTTAGTCATAAAAGGCTGATGAATGAATAATACAGTGGGTCACTACTTAATACAGCCACACTGCAGAAAAACTAAACTATCACTTTAATGTGTATATTTTCAAAATATTGACACTGCTTTGGATGAAAATGAAAAAGGGAGTATGTATGCGTGAAACACTACACTTACATTTTAAATATGAGGAAATATGAAGCAGCTCTTGTCAGATGCACATTGCATCCAATTAAGCCAATAATCTCCACTAAACTGTTCCACTGTAACCAAGAGCTTTGTTTCTGTGTCTGTGGAGACACACCGTGATGTGTTTGACATCATGACTGATGGAGGGAACTGAAGCATAACAGCGGGGCTAGTAAAGTGAGCTGGCAGCGAACTTTAGGTCAATTACCCCCATATTTCTGAAACACGAGTGAGCTTCTGAGACACGGAAACAAAATGTCCAAAAAAAGTGAAATGTCCCGAGAACATGGATCTACAGTCCAGTAAAAGCACCCCCAGCATCTGGGTTCCCCTCTTAATTTCCTGCACAACTTTAGAAACTCGTCCAACATGTCAGTCACAGGCCTGTGTTTTGTTTCTTCATATAATCATTTTTCCATCAATTAATCAAATTCTGTAAAATTCCAGCCAGAGTCGACGTGCAGTGTTTCAGTACGGTGGAGCCATGTGATTTGAATTAGCTGTGCTCCTGTAGCTGGTGGCTAAATGGAACACGTCAACATATAATGTCAGGGACCAGAAACATCAGACGTTGGAGTCCATGCGAGTCTCACCACCTCCTTTTTGGCTCTTGAATGATAAATAAATAAATGAAGCAACTGAAGAATATGCAGTTTTATATCACTGTAATAGGATTTGGACGTGCGTTAGTTTAAGCCATTGATTGAACCACAGATGTGTGCTTGTGGAAAAGTGAATTGCCCCCTTTGATCCCGTCAGCTGACCGCCACTCTCCAATAAACCAAGACCAGACATTTGCCACGCCTTTGATCACCTTACACGTTGCAGGACTGCTTCCCATTTATCACCACTTTAAAGGGTGACGCTCGGAGATGAGATGATCCGCTGCATTCCTGAAGCATTCCTTCATGGAAGGAGCTCCTGCAAAATCACTTGTTTGTGTTACAAACAAGTGTTCGGCTTTGGAAAACACAAGGAAAGAGGAGGTGGGGGGGGGGGGGGGATATGGCTGTAGCGCATGCATGCTGGAACAGGACACGTGCTCTGTGCAGTTGTCAGGATAACATTTTGTGTGAGACATGAGCAGAAAGAAGTGATTTATAGTGATTTATAGCCTCATCGGTTGGCTACGTCCGACGATTATGTTTATGCCTTGTCTGTCTGCGAGCAGCAAAACTCAAAAAGTGAATATGGACGGATTTTTCTGTGGATGTAGGTTCATCCAAGGAGGAAATGATTAGGTTTGGGTGGATCCAGACATGGAAACTGAGCGAGCCCTTGGCAAAGTTCTGTGCTCTCTGAGTGCGCTCTCAAGTTTCAGTATGAAATGTATGTAAAGTTGAAGATGCCATTCTGATACAGGAATCAAATTATTGTTAATAATTCTTCCCTCCTACTATTATTATTATTTTTTCACTTTTTAGTTTCATCTCCAGCTTCTTACCTGTCCTGTTTCGTCTGTGTGTGTGTGTGCTGATGGCTGAGTAACATCCTCTCCCTTATTCCACACAAATGACCTTCATCGAGTGAGGATGACTAAAGTCTGGGTGCTACATTTCCACACCCATGTCTCTGCAGACGTTGGCTTGGATCTGTGTGACATAAATGTCATCATCGTCCACCCATGTCTGCGGTGGAGCATGTTAAACCTTGAACAATGAATCCAAATTTTCTACAGACTGAAGAGAACATCTTTGTTTCTCACAGATCTGCACAAATATCACGTTTTTCAAATGAAAATGAGAATAATGATGGAAACATTACCATTCCCTCTGATAACACCAATCATATCCAATCACAGTTCCTGTTGATCCACCTATAGTTCAGTGGTTCCCAAACTTTTTCTGTTGGGCCCCCCTTTGGAGGAAGAAATTTCCCGGGTGCCCCGTGACATTTTTGCTTTAGCGATACAAATAACCTCAATATTTCTTTGTGAGAAAGCAATTTTCAAATAAAAATATGAAATGTGCGATTATAACTATAATAGCGTAATTTTTTAAACAATAAATACATTTGGATAACAAAGAATACTTTACAAATATCAATCATTTGCTGTGCAATTCATTTTTTTGTTTTAACAATACAAATGCTGTCCCCTGCCAATGTTTTGAGACACAACACACAGAGAGGTCTTTGGTGGCGTTTTCTGGTCTTGGGTTTTGGTCGTCGTCGTGAATCATTGTTCCGTTCGGCTGACGTTGGCTTGTTGTTAGTTGCACAGTTTTCTTTTTGCCCCTCAGAAACTTCTCTATTATCCAAACCTTCTCACCAGTGTAGGTTTTGTTGTGGTACATCACTTAAATGAGTCCAGCTTACAGCGAGACCAAAAGTTCCGCCTGCTAAACTTTAGTTAGGACTTAAAAAAAAAACAGAACTCGCGCCCCCCCTGGAGAGTCTCCACGCCCCCCAGGACTTCATGTTTGTAAGTACACCTCCATATCTCACATATAAGTGAGATAGGACCATGCTATGGCCTCTTTAACAGACATTCAATCTCTTGCACAATTCTGTTCACTAATCAAATTCTAATTCTTATTTCCCTCTGCCTGCAGCCTTCCCTGGTCCTGACCTCTGTCCTGTCCTGTTTTCCATCGAGCACACCCTGGATCGACTTCACTGCTGCTTCCGTTCATCTCCTGTCCAGCCCAGAACTCACTCTGGGTCACTGCTGCTCCTCCCGGGTATCTGGACTCATGCTGGCCTGCTTCCCTCTCCACAGCCTTGCCTATAACTTATTGTTCCGCTGCTCCTGCCTCAGGCTTTGCTCCTGCGTCCGCTCCCTAAAACCAGAACCAGATAAGTTGATGAATTAGTTGTGCACTTTGGTTCTCGCTCCCATAAAAAGAGGGGTTGTTATAGAAAGTAGAAAGAAATCCTTACGTGTGTTGTATGTAAGAAAGTTAGAATATTAAGTAAGAAAATGATATGTTCTCAGAGATTGTGAAAACATGTTAAATTGAAAATACTGGCTTTAATGATAGTGGTGATGAACCAGAGCAGTACCTGTTCAAATGTGAGTTTTAGGAGGTGGAAGTGGCTCTTTTGGCGATAAAGCTCTTGAATTTCTAGCGATATCTCTTGTCTTCTTTTATCCAAACACCGCCAAAGTTGATACTGCACACATTGGTGTCCTTAATAAGTTTTAAACCTGTCAAGGGACCCAAAACAGTCAGATAGTCAGATGCTTCATGCATGTATAGATACATTTTCACTGATGGTGACGCCGTATTCACAATTGAACTAAATCTGTTGATGTTTTGGTGTCTTTGTTTGTACTTGCCAACAGGCTTAGTCTGCAAACACACCAGGCTACAGCTATGAGTCGGAAAGGCTGAACATTACCAGTTATAGCCAAAACTAAAGAGCCTCACTACCTCTCTCAAAAACATCTCCACTGCAGTCAAGATAGTGTGTTTTGATGGTTGAAAGAGAGGCTGTTAAAGTCAGATATGACAGTGTGGATCCTTTTCTCTTTAAAAGGGAAGCAAAACAGAAAACTTCAGCCCCGGTTAGCTAATACACTCTCTCTCTCTCTCTCTAACATACACAATGTTGGTGGATATTTAATGTATATAATGTTTTTACAACCCAATATTTTCACTTTCTGTCATTGAGTGTTCATTCTCTGTTGCTGCTCACAGCAGACACACTTTCAGCTTCAGTCTCTGAGATGTAAATATTAATAGAAAAGGTACATAGCACATCACAGACAGCGGTGAGATTATATAAGTGTAAGTGCATGACAGCAGAGTACGCCAGGTATAAGTGCAGCTCCTTGTTTCTGTGTTATGGAAACATGCGGAACCAAATACTTATGTTTATAACTGTGACTGCTTTTAACTGCTCACATGTACCTAAACCTTACATATATCCCCTGTAAGTTTATTTCTTTATCAGATAGATGTGTAATTATTATACAATCTTTATAGTGACAACACCACAGTATACATTTTCATTTAACCCGACATGAGAATGAAAAGGTTGATGATAATTTGATATCAATGAGATTCACACTTTCTTTTATTGTAAATTTGCTAAGCACTCACACTGTGTTTGGGTGGAAACAAATAATAGATCCCCAAAAATGTATCGATGATTTAATAAAGTGGACAATATTCAACATGAGCAGTAAATTATACTTTCAGAAAAGTATGACCCAACTCTGGCTTTCTCAGTACAAACCCCTGGTGTGTGTCTCTTCACAGCTCAGATCTTACATTTACTGGTCCCGGCTGGTGTTTCCTCAGCGGCATCATTTAAAAGCAGGAAGGATGGAGGCCTTCTTCCACTTTTGGGACCTTCTTTTCTCTCTGTTCCTGGCGTCTTTGTACTCCTGCTCTAAATCACGGCAGTGGAACCTGCAGGGGGCAGAGGGGAACATAAAGTATGCAGCTCTGACATGCATGAAAGACTGTGACAGTGCTCAGCAGAGCAGCAGGGCTGTTTAGGAGCTGAGGAAGGACAGATGCAAATGAAAAAAATACCCTGAACTAATGTCCGCCCCCTCTGAGACGCACACGTGCAGGGAGCCTGTTTACTCGTCTTCCTTTTAAATAATCCCCTGACTATATATCTAGAGTTTCACCAAAGATATATGGCACTTTAAGGTCAGAAAGGTAAAATGTAATTATTTCAAATTTGAATGTTTTTTTTTTTAATCAGACCAGTGTGGATAGTGATTGTTTTCAAAAGCCAAACTCCAATTCAAACATACAGCAAATGTTCTAGAAAGGGTTTTAAAAGAACATTATTATAGATAATGAATCTGAAATAATCAGAATATTTGTGAGAAGCCTCCTCATCTGTTTCCCCATGGAGCACGAGCAAAACAGTGAAAGTTATAAGAAAATGCTCTTTGCCACAGGTCTGGTTTGAATTACCCCACCACCACTACCTCTTCCTTGAATTCCTTGAGTGTTATCATGACTGCCTCACTGCTTTTTGTTTTTAAAGGTTGATGAGTGCATTTTCACTTGCTGCTTCCATTCAGCAGACACTTAAAAGTCTCAGCGAAGACCAGGCAATCAGTTAGGAGAGGAGCTGTGTGTGTGTGTGTATTCTTGTATGGGTCTCTTTGTGAGGACCAACAACTTATACAGTAGGAATTAGGACATTTTGGGAAAGTGAGGAGATTTTGGCTGGTCCTCACATTCTGGCTCCCCTTTAAATGTGACTTGATTTTTGGGTGAGGTTTAGGTATTTAGTTGTGATGGTTAAGGGTTAGGGTAAAGGGCCAGGGAATGCATTATGTCTATGAGTGTCCTCACTACAAATGTTGCGCAAACGTGTGTGTGTGTGTGTGTGTGTGTGTAACACCACTGACTTGTGGAATATGGTTCTTGTCTAAACCAAACACCGCTACAGCCCAGATGATTTGAAGTCTCCAAAGAATAAACATTTGAATTATCCCTAAGCTGTTCATAAGCACACATCTCCAGTAGTGTTAATATTTTTTTTGTTTGATGTGAAATATCTTGACAACAGCGTTATTGGATGGATTTCTATTATACTTGGTCCAGATGCTAAAGCTCTCCTTGGTCCTCGAAGGGTCAAACATTTTAATCTCTTTAAATGTTTTGGTCTGTGACCCAAAAATAGCATCTCTTATAAAACTATGAAATTATAATTAATCTGGCTCACAAAGGCTGCTTCCAGACACTTGATGTCAGGACTGTGTCTGAAGAATGTGGAGAGGCAGGGGCTCTGTGTGTGTGTGAGTGTCTGACCAAAGTTGCTCTGGACACTCAGAGATTTTCCTGCCAACTCTAATCTTGTCTAATCTCCAGATAATGTCTGAGTGAGCTCATGTGAAAATACAGCAGCAGAAACTACTGATAATCTACAGTAAGTGAAAGGGTGACTGTCCTGTTTCTTGCAGGCTCAAGGCAGACAATTGTCTGGACCCAGACATTATCTGTAATACACGTCTGAAAAGTCCCGTATTTTGGCAACTATTTGTTAATTTGAGACTTTTTTGCCTTAATGCAACACAATTCAGGGAAAAATAAGGTTTGTATTATAGTCGAGCCTGGATCATTTCATCCTGAGTGCTGAAACGTTGACTCTGATCACAGTGTTTGTCCACCATAAGGGATAATGCATAAAATATCAGACTATTTGGACCACAGTCTGAATGTGAAACACATGTACCAAATTATAACGAAGCTGATACATGTGGGGCAGGAAATTCCCTCAAGTGCGTTTACAGTATAAGATACGGAAGCTATATCACTCACAGATGGATTCATTTTCATGTGATTTCTAACATGTGTTTTTGCATCAGTTCACTTATAGTTCACTACTGCAATTTACATGTCATCAAGTCTGACCTCATTCCGACGCCTGGTGTCTTTATATAGACCCTATACTGCAGAGGTCTCAAACTCATGGCCCGCGGGCCACATGCGGTCCTCCAAAAAGTTATTAATGGCATTATTTATGTATGTTTTTTTGAGTGATAGATATATAATAGAATTTTGTTATTGTGAACACAGACACTTTTATTTTGAAACTCTGTAAAATATCTATTTTTATGGCCATATCATGATGGAATATTGTGATATAATCGTAAATTTGCCCAAATTGCCCACCCCTACTGAATAATTGCTTTCTAAAAAATGTTGGACTTTTTTACTTGACTGGCCCCCTACTGGTCAAATAAATGCTTAGTGGCCCCAAGGTCATTTAAGTTGCTACCGTATACACTATTTTATTATATTTATTATACGGCTGCATGAAACTGCCGTGACTTTGTTTTATACGTGACAGTTTGATTCTTGTGTCTCTTCCTGTGACGGCACTCTGACCAATCAGTGGCCGGCAGTCTGGCAAGATTATGCATAGTATCGCCTCAGCTCGCTTGGAACCTCGCCTGAGCAGGTACTAAAAAAAAGTACCAGGTACTATCACTAATGGAAAAGCAGAATAACTGTGCCATGCTGTGCTGAGGCAAGTAGAGTCACCTTAGTGGAAAAGCGTTAGTGGAAAAGACCTTAAAATGCACTTTAAAGGTCCAGTATGTAACATTTAGGTGCGTTATCAACATAAATTGAATTCAAAATTCAATATTATTCATTTATCACCTAGAAATGAAGAACTTTAGTGTTATTCATTGAAGTAAGACTATAATATTACATTACATTACATGTCATTTAGCAGACGCTTTTATCCAAAGCGACTTACAATAAGTGCATTTCAACATTTGGGTACAAACAAAAGCTAGAAGTAAGAATTCAGAGAATTCAGTTTGTTGCTATTATGCTACTTCACCCATAGATGCCACTGCATCCTACACATTGATCATGTAAATATGTATGTATGGAAGCTTGTTATGGATGAAGCTTCTGTTCTTACACCCTGAAAACGCGACGTATGGGGGGGATTGAGGGTCTGCACCACACGGTGACCATAACTATAAAGTGACTGCTGCCAAAGAAACAGGAATGAGACTATTTTTCAAACTGTCACCGTGGCAGCTCAGAGGAAGTGTGCAGTGATTATATTGCACTACAGGGAGTAACCTTCAAGCTCTGTCTTTTTTCTTTACTGTGGTGAATAGAGTGTGAAATGTGTTGGCATCTCTGTGTGTATATGTTTGACATGTGCGTTAAAGTGTGCGCTACATTGTCTGTCAGGTCTGAATAATCTGTGTGTGTGTGTGTGCAGAACATTAACTTCTGTCTCCTTCCATTTGTTCTTAGGCCTAAACCTACATGACAGGCCCTCACTGTTGCTGCTGACCTCTGCAGCTCACAGGCCTCCAGCTCGTAATTCCTGACCAGCAGGACTCCTCTGGCTCAGCCGCAGCTACTGATGCTGTAGAAGCTGTGCTGGAGGTGCTGCTTCTCTGTCACTCATTTTAACTTGCATTATGTGACACTGGGAACTATTGTGTGTCTGTGAGACCAACAGGAGCCAGCAGAGAAAACGTCTGAGTGAGTTCCCTCTATACTTTCAAATGACAGGTGACAGGAGGTGACACTGCACAATTTTAAGTCTCAGAAACACATGAGAAGTGACACTGGGGAGTGATGCATGGAACCACAGGTGTAGTTGAGCTGGATTGATTGGTGGATGTTTGCTGAAACAATGCTGTCTGCAATCTCAGTTGTTTTTTTAATTTCTGTTCATACTAATCCTGTTTCGGTTCCTTCGTCATTACTCCATCCTGGTCTCTGATTGGCTGCTGTGTCTGTGGTTGTCACAGACTCAGATCAAATTTCCCACAGGCTGTAAATTGGACTCAAGTCCAAAACTTGTCAGTGGAGGAATTATCTTACTGAAAATCCTGTAGCGGATGTAAACATAGAACTCACTCATCAGAGTTTAATAGCCTTTTTTTTTTTTATTTAGGTGACCTTAAGCATTCCTATATTTCAAGTTAGCATCCAGAAAAAACTTTTTATGCAAACAAATCCTTATGTTTTACACTTAGGAGATTGATATCAGTAAAATACAGTATTTGTTCTGACCACTGGGATATTGCATATCATATACATATTGCATATTGTATGGTTCCTGAGCCTCTGTTTTGTTAACTGGTCATGACTTCATGAAGTCACAGTTCATTTGAAACTTTGAAAGTCTTCCAGGACTCTGAACTGCACTGTTTGTCCTTTTCATCATCATCTGCAAATATGCACGCCATCATGATTGCATTTACAATATTTTTACTGGCTCTCAGTTTTGCATTTTGCTCTTTTCGAGCTGCAGTGCTTAACTGTTTTGTTGTTGTTGTTGTTGTTGTTGTTGTTGTTGTTGTTGTTGTTGTTGTTGTTGATGATGATGTGATTGAACTGCCTCTGTTCAGTCTGCATAAACAGGAAATGAAGAAACATTATTTTAATGCTGCTTCCTTCATCTGAAAACAGGCTCCGTCGAGCATTACTATCAGCCCTGACTGAGGGATCGTTTATGTGTATACAGTGGCAGCGCGGGTGGGCGGGGCCAATGTGTGAGGTGCGCCTCTTCCTTTTAAGTAATTTAGTTTTAGAGCCCCATATTTTTAGGCAGTGCACCTGAATACACGCAATGACAATAAAAGCATCTTATCTTATCTTATCAGCATTTATCTCATCAAACTGCTGAACCACTGGGTTTTTATAGCAGTAAAATGTGCGTTCACTGTGAGAAAGTCCCACCACAGACAAAGTTGTGTGGAGCAGTGTGTGAATCAACGTTTTATATTTAGAATGAGACACTACAGTGTACACTACAGAAGTGTTTTGCAATAAGAATACACTTATATTCAATATAAATGTGGTTATAAGACAAAGAAACACATTTAAGTCATTCTTTTATCCTGTGAACTGTGTTTTTTTGCAGAGGTTTGAACATACAGTTGTTCTCAGCGATCCTCTCTCTCTCTCTGTAACCATTAACTGACACCGCCTCATCTGTGTCTCTCTGGCTGTGATCCCAGTCAAACTGTACATAGCACAGCAGAGTCCACATGGCTCCTCTCCTGTGAGCGTCCCTCCCCGACAATAACACAGTGACGTACGGTGCTAAACATCACAGTCGGTTTGTAAGTGAGCCTCTTCAGGGTTCTGACACAGTCAGACGCTGCACAGAGGTGGGACTGGCCACAGCTGTAACATCACAGGCTCGTTATAAAGACAAAATGTAGACACAACACAAAGTGACCCACGGAGAGAAAATAAAACCTTGACGTGTCCCCTGTGCTCTTGCACTTTCTGCAAAGGTGTCCTCTTCAAATAAATAAAGCAGCACATCAGCAGAAGTGCTTATGAGTTAGTGACAGTTAGTGACTCTCCTGTGGACGGAGATACAAACACAACAGCAAGCTGCCAAAAATAAGGAGGAGGGAACAGCAGCAAAGACATTTAGCTGTTTGGATATTTAAATATTTGGATATACTGGTAATATCACTCATAGTGACTATCAGAGAAGGTCTATGTTTTGATTATTAAGCTTCATGTTAGCACTCACACAGGCTTCTTAAGGCCTGGGTCACACTTTCAGTGTCTGCTCTGGTCTGTGTGACGTAAACGTCAACAAATGCTATAAATGCTAACTAGAGCTGAAACAATTAATCGATGAATCGATTACTAAATTAATCGACAACTATTTGGATAATCGATTCATCGGTTCGGAGCTTTTTTCATGATTAAAACAAGATTTTCGATAGTTGAAGCTTATTAAATGTGAATATCTTAGTTTTCTGATATTTTATGGACCCAACGATTAATCGAGAAAATAATCGACAGATTAATCGATTTATGAAAATAATCGTTGGTTGCAGCTTTAATGCTAACTATGCTGGCTCTATATAGTACACCACCTTCCAGTCAAGCAATAGGGATTGAGTACCTCGCTAAGGGCTATCCCAGCCCGTCACTTGATGGGAATTTGAACCTGTAACCCTCCAGTTAGTTACAAGCCAAATTCCCTTCCGCACAACAACAAAAAATAAGAAATCATTTATTTATTTTATGGTTTATTTGACATGGACAGTGCACATTAATAAACATACAATGTAAATGTGCCAGAATTAGCCAAAATGGCTATTTTCCGTCTGTTGTCAATAAATATAATATAAATATAAAATCAATAAAATCAAATAAAAATAAAATATAAATCAAACCATGAATGATTGCTTGAGATTATGTGAGTAGGTCCACAAAAACATGTGCATGTGTGTGGAACGCTGGCCCTACATGGAAACTCATGTTGGTGTGAGTGACACTGTGGTTGCATGTAGGACACAATATGACCCCAGGTCTGATATTTAACTCGGGTACTTAATGTAAAAATAATTACTAAAATGAAGTTGAAAAAATATAAATATATGAAAAGTCAAAGTCTTTGTCACACACACTGTAGGCTACATGCTCCAGGACCCCAGAGTACTTCTGTCTTACACCAATTACTGGGAGTAGTTCTGCAGAGAGTTACTTACATTAGCCCACATCTGTGAATACAGCTGAATAACTGCATGAAATTCACCAGACCCGTGTTTGTACATGAGCCCCACAGAGAGCATGGGCTTAAAGTCAGAGTTATACAGTTTTACTGTCTCCAGTAACACCACCACCATTTAGTCCTCAATGTTAAAAAATGAGCAAGTTTTTAATACACGGGTCCTGCATCAACTCATAATGTTAAATAATGTTGACTGTGCTGCATAATTCATTTACCAACTTTAGTTTTTTGTTGATTTGACTTTAATGTTTTAATGGTCTTAAGGTTTTCAGTTGCTCTGCACTCAGTTTCCTTTCTGCTGCTGTCGACATCCTTTTGTCATTTGTCAGTTTCCTGTTTTACTTTACAGCCTCCTGCTTGTGTGTCATCCCTCGCCTTGCTTCCTGTCATTGTCTGCGTTCCCTCTGTGGTAATTGTCTGCTCCACCCTGACGACATTCACCTGTCTTCAATCTCCCTGCCTCCCGAGTGTCCCGTGGTGTGCGCCGCGTCTCCACGTCTCTGCGTCTCGTGCTCAGCAGGTATTTGGGATCTTCTCCTTGTTTATACTCTGACCTTCTACGTCTGTAGTAATTCTATCTCTTGTTTTTCTGGTATGTTAAACTGTGTAAATGTTATCCCCCCAGTCCCATTTTTGTCATTAATTCATTCACTCAGTGTTATTCATTAGTTTGACCAAAACTTAACAACATTACGTAAAAAACATACAGCTGGAACTCACAGTCCTCATTAAGGTTTCTAATTATCTGCCTCACCATGACGTTGATTGTTTCCATCAGTTGTATTTGAAGAGAGCCGGAGAACCCAGTGATCCCACTGTCACTCATTTCAACTTTAAATGAGCTGCGCGCTGTCGACGGCACCACTTCTTTATGACACACACTTATTTTTAATATCAACAGTGGTGGCAGAAGTTAATAATGCTCCTGAGCAGATTCAATTCCTCTGTAAACCTCCTCAATGTAGGTCTGGAGCAATTGATAGCAGACCTGGGTCAAGTCAACAAGTTAGCTGGATTACTTCAGCGCCCCAGACGCTCAGTTGCAGGCTACTGGGCCTCTTGAAATCATAATAGTGCCTCTGTTTCTGCAAAAACACATTTAAGTTACACGCGGCCACCTTCAGACAAGAGACGCTCAGGCGGCGTCAATATAACGTTTTAAATTTGAGTTTGAGCTTCATTCGTCTTAAATGTAAAGTTTCCCAAACTAACCGACACTCATCGACCGCTTATATCATGAAATATCTAATCAGCCATTTAGGCATGTAAATTATACGTGATAAAATACATCTGCTGGAGTTTATACCGAGCATCAGAATTAGGAATAAAAGGCGATTTAAGGGACTTTGAACGTGGCATGTGATGATCATGGTGCCAGACAGGCTTCTCCGAGTATACTGTTATATTCATGCACAACTGCCTTTAGTGTCTCCAGGGATCTGCCTGTGACATGCCTTCATGGCTACATACATATCTGATTTATTTTCCATGTTCTGGGCTGTGTAGACCCAGAAATCCAGCTGTCAGTTTAGATTCAAAATCAGATTTGTGTCACTTATGTGGTGCTGGATGAGATATGGCGTAAGAACTGCGTAGTGTGCTTGAAACAAAGTCTCTTCATAAAACCTGGAGGCCAAGTGTTAAAGGGAGTGTAGGTGATGCATACTGTGGAGAATACGGGAGTGATGGAGTAAGAGGGTGAGAGTGGAGCAAGCTGCTGGTGTAGTGTCCACAATGCAGAGTTTACTGAGAGTTTACGCAGAGGAGACGGAGCCATTAACCTTTCATGTGTTTCCATGAGCAGGCAGCAGCATAAGAGAGCGGCTGTTTGAGAGAAAATCCTACAAACACAGTCGAGCAGCCACCTAATGGAGCTGGAGATGTAGCCGTTATTATTTAATGATAATGGCTTACATGACATCAAAGTTTGTATACCGTGCAGTTCTTCCACATCAGGTGACTCCTGCACTGCTGCCTGTGAACAAAAGGGGAGATTTCCAGAGTACAGTGTGAATTAAAGAGGAAAAATAAGGTCATGTCCAAAGAATGTTTAATCATAACATTCAGCCTGTGGAAGGAGGTGATGATTCACTGTGAAGCTTGACAGCGATGGACAAATTGAGGCACAGGGGTCAAATACTTATATTGCACTAATGGTTTGTTTAAAGTCAAATTTACAGTGTTTTGAAGCACAGAGTCATTTTTTACTCTTTCACTTGAACCCCACCAGACAAAAGTTATTTGATCTGTATCCGGTGTTTGATTCAGAAGTGGTGACGTTATGGAATGCAATTAGGAGAGTCCTTGATGAGTCTAACTACAGTACTCCGCCTGCCAGTTGTCAGCGATAAAAGGAAATCTTGCTCCCAGATCAGTGAAGCCCGTCTATCGCTGGCTCAGAGCTGAGGTCAAGGTGCCTGCCATTTCCACAAAGCCCACACACACACACACACACACACAGTTCTCTGCACTGGACTAAGTTACTGGCACATTCATTAAAGGGAAAGTCTGGCAACAAAATCAATTCAAATTCGGTTTGTGGATTCATTCGAGTCAAATATCAACATCATCTTTCAGTCTTGGTCAGTTTTGTAAGCAGATTTAGCTTCGAAGTGACACAGAGGACTCAGCCCGAGTCTGGACCACATAGTCCTGTATGTCCACATCCTGGCTCCAGTATTGACTCACAGCACAGAGAGATTTTCTCTCTCTGTTCTCTACAGTTGATCTAATTGTTGGAGAAGATGGTAAATGTTGCTAGAAGGTTCTCCTCTCTAGATCAGATGTAGGTTGCCAATCAGGACCAGATGACAATGATCACCAAATGTTAATGACCTCCTGCAGATGGAAGATCGCATGTCTTTACGTCATTAGATGTTTTGGCCTTTTTATCACAGGACATTTTCTGCTCAGGCCAACCACACACTGATCAGACCTGACTGTGTGGTCCCAGGACTGTGTGTAATGGCAATCATGCTTCATGTGGGCCGGACTTGGGCTGAGGACTCGGTACTCTACTGTACATTGAGCCAGAAGAAACATCATTTGTGGCCAAAGTGTTTGCCAGGATAGTTTGACCTACCTGGGAAAAGGTGGAGTGTAGCACTCACTTAGTTAGCGCCGATGAGCTAATTTACTGATAATTATACTGAAGAATATCTCATTAAAAGTCATCCTGGAGTGATTGTCTGTCTGGTACAAAAACAAAACAAGGTCATTTTATAGTATGAACCGAACTCACCACAGTTCACTGTGAGATTCTAGAACAGAAGATCTTGCAAAAAACTATTATTTTCTGGTTATTCTAATGCATTTGGTGCATCTAGAGCAGGGGTGTCAAACATACGGCCCGGGTGCCAGAACCGGCCCGCCAGAGGGTCCAATCCGGCCCACAGGATGAATTTGTTAAAATTTCACACTACAATCTAAACGTAATGTCAAATACAATATTTTTCTCTTCCAGATACCTGTGACTAAATGTTTGTGCCTTTTTTAGATCCAGTGTGATGTGTAAATAGTAAATTTAGGCATGACATTGTTGAAATTGCACTTATGTTTCTCAAGAAATTTCATGTTTTCATTAAATGTAAAACAAAGGAGAAAAAAAGCAAGGAGTTCTTGTTGTTCATAGGTTATTATGCTATTATTTTACTATTTTTACTGGTCCGGCCCACTTGAGATCAAATTGTGCTGTTTGTGGCCCCTGAACAAAAATGAGTTTGACACCCCTGATCTAGAGTATCAAGCCTTAGTCTAATATCAGTTCTAACTCAGGGAGCAATCATTCAGAAGAGCTGCCATAAATGTGGTAAATGGAGTCAACCTTCCAGGTCAATATGAACACGTTAAGTTGGTCAGTAACTCTCAGGATTGACCTAACGACCACCAGTGTAATAGGTTTTAAAGAATATTACATGCAGAGGCCTACACTGAGTGTGTGTGAGCAGCGAGTCTGCCTCAGACAACATCTTGCTTTTCCGTTCGGTGTCCATGTGTCGAACAGATTAGAACAACCACACTGCATGGGTGTGAGCAAGCTGTGCTGCTCTTCTCGTCTTGACAACAGAGCTCTTGCTTATTTGTCGCCTTCTGTAACTCCCTTCAAATTAAAAGCATTGCTGTTCCCTGAATTTAATTATCTATGTCAACAAGGCAAATATTTTGCAGGACGAGCAGATCAGCAAAATCACACAGTGCACATGCATGCAGTCTGGCCCAGGCAATCAAAGTGGCTTCATACTGAAGAGAGCTTTGGCAATGGACTCTAAAAACCCCAATTATAATTCTAAAAACAACAGTCTGAAGCCCAAACCCATGCACGCACGGTCTTTTCCTCACTGTTCTCCACACAACTCTCTTCAGAAGCAGCAGTTACGCCTTTGCTTTTCTTAAGTATTAAAATTGGCCGGGCTTGAAACACTGGTGTGTTGTCCTCAAACAGTGGCCCTTTAGAGTTCAATGCTAAAAACACTACATTGAAGGCACTATTCATTCAGCACTATTCGTGTTTTTCCTTCCCATGAAATATCAGCTCCTGCCCATCCTGTTGGCTGCTGCCGTCTGTATGCTGTCAGAGCTGTGGGCGTCCAGGATGGTGCAGCGGTGTATGAATGCCCAGCTTTGTGATGCTGGCTCGAGTGGGCTACGCTCACCTCTAGTGTTACCGTTTAGTTCTAAGAGTTATAAGAGTTGGAAAAAACATTTGGCGACTGCTGCCAGAGATTCAAACCTTACTTTTTAAAGGGAATTCCAGACTGATGCTGATGATTTTTTTTTAAAGTGAAATGAGTGTTGTTCAAAGCTCAGGGAGGAGCTGGGAAAGTTCTGGCTTTACATAAAATATAAGTGAGGTTTGCAGCAGCAGAAATGTGCTTTTCTCCAGCCAAAACCTTGGGCCTCTTACTTTGAGGGAAAATTTGCAGGAAGGAAGGTAGAGGAGGAAGAGGAGGGTGGGGAACAGACTGGCCTTATTGGCAGCACCAACTTGGCAACTCATCGTCAGTGCACATATTCAGGTGGCTGTTCTGTTTCAGCTAAACAACCCACCTGGGCCACTTATAAGTCCCACGTGCCTCCCCATGTCAGCACACGTCAGCAGGGGGGGGGGGGGAGGATGGGGACAAAGAGCGCCTTTTAGAAAACAAAAATTCCAAGGAGCGGGAATCCAAAGTGAAACAGAGGCAGCGCGGTGTTTGTGTTGGATGAGGGTTCACTGTTCCACTGCTGCTGCTGCAGCACAACCTGCTGCTCAAGGCAATGGGGTGGTGTCAGTGCATGGTGGGTTTATAGGATGGTCTACTCCTCCTACAAACACAAACATGCATACATGGAAAGAACCAACACATTTAAACGCATTTTTCTCTCCCCTTTGCATTCTCCCACTCACACACTCATACACACATAAAGGAAGGCTTTCTCCACTTTGTAACTCTAAGGCCTGGTTCACACTGAATGTCTCTCCACACCACAGAATGATGTGATTTTTGATGGACATAGAAAGAGAGAGACACTCTGATATAATTAAACACCTACATAGGGCTTGTTGTAGTTGTAGCCTCCACTATGTGACTCTTTACAGCTCTCACTGCCTCTGCTGCACCCGAGGGAATCGGTTGTGAGTGGTCAGGTTTGGTCCAAGAGCAGTGGAGCACAAATTTGACCCCTGAACACCCTGAAATGTCAAGGCTGAACATTCCCTTTTAGGGAGTTTTGGGATCACTTAGGCACTAAACTTTGACATTTTCTAAATGAGATTATGCTGAAATATTATTCACATTCTCTGTGGTTTTGACACAGCAAATCCTGCATACTCTACGCCCTTGTATATTTAGTTATCTATTTCTGGGTTTTACATAAATCATACTCTGTGTGTTCCCCATTTGAATTGTTCCCCAATTCTTTTACCTTTTTAAGCAACAGTGTACTTATCTTTATGAATAACATATACTGCAGGTGTTTATTGCAGGGTAACGTTTACACAACACTGGTGACGAGAGAGACGTATAAAAACATAAGGAAAATAAAATAGAAGAGTAATGTAATTCAAAAATGTCACATGTGTTAAGTTTATTATTGAATTTTCTTTGTATTTGCAGTCCTGACCTGCTCTGACCTCAGCACCACAGGAGGACCATCAAGTCCCTGTCCCTTTTCTCTGGGACACTTCTGCGAGGCAGATGCTCATCATCTAGCTGAGGAACAAGCTTCACCCTAACACTCAGTCACTCACTCACTCACTCAGTCACTCAGTCATCTTCTACCACTTTATCCTGGTGCCAATCCCAGCCTGGACAGATCCTTCACCCAAACATTTGACCTTAAACATAAAATCCTTTATCTGCACAACAGGCACACACATCACAGACTGTATCAGCGCTTAGTCTTTGGTGAGAAGTTGACAGAATAAATGTCAGCACAGGCTGTTATTCAGCCAAGACCGAGCTGTTATTCTGAGTTTAGACTCATGTTTTCCCAGGAGTATACCAGCCTCAGACTGAAGGTTCAAATAAAGGACTGCTGCACTGAAAATGCACATAATAAGCACATTAAGCCTAATAAAACCTCTATTTTAACAAGCGTAAGGTTTTGGTCTTATTTTCCCATGAGACTGAGCCACTCAACAACAAAGCAGCCACTGCCATATATATATATATATATATATATATATATATATACATACATATACACTGCCGCGGACAGATGGTAAACATTTAGTATCAGCCGAGTGCAACCGTCATGTGCATATCTATTGTTTTAAACAGCTTATCTTAACCATGTGTGTGTGTGTGTTACGGTGTTGAACTCGTAGTTTAGGTTCAGGTTTAAAAAGTTGCAGATGGATCGTGGACTGATCGACCCTCGCTCTTCTCTTTCTCTTAGTCTGTGTCCGTCTCTCATGCAAAACCATCTCCATCTGGAATCTCCTACAGGATAGTGTGTGAAAATGACTTTCACAGTCACAGAACACACTGCATTTAAACTAAACTTGTTAATGCAATTTAAAAGTGGTTTTACTGGTTTAGTTTGATAGTGGTTTGTACTTTTTTTTGTTGGACGGAACACGAAGAAGATCGAGTGTATGGTTTTTGTATACATGTGTGTTTGTGCATGCATGTGTGTGTGTATATAATATATTTATATATATATAATGTGTGGTGAGGGCCCGGTGCTTAAAAGCCTGCGGTTTCTAATTCATCCTACCTCACATCCCCATAAACATCCTGCTGAAACTCCCTTGTGGTTTGTTTATGAGCTCAGCCTCTTCAAACAAAGCCCACACAGGAGGTCGGGTTTTGTGTTGTATGACGACAGGAGACTCGGAGCAAACGGCACGGCATCATTCACACAGCTAGCCATCGCTGGCAGCCATTATCGGTAGCTTACGACATGTCGTAAAAGAAGAGGAACACAACACATCAGCACTTCACTCCAAAACACACGCTACACGGCTACTTCCAGGGAGGCATGTGGTACAAGCTCACACCCTGGATCTACTTTGCACTTGCACGGCATGATTTCCCGAATAATTCCCCGTCTTCTTGAAATAAGTCAATTTGTATGATTTGCGATGCAAACTGAAGGTTGTTACTTATTATAAATAATGAATGAACTTATAATTTAGTGCGCAAAGTATCACAGATTAATGTCCAATTCATCTTCATCTCCATGAAGGATGATCCTCACAAGAACAGTACCATTGCAGGACATCTTAGACAAACATCCGTAATGATAAGGGCCGGGGTAATGACTATAATGACTGAGAAATTGTTTCCCCCTGCGCCCCACCCAGCTCCAGCTCAGCAGAGCCAAATAAATGGAAAGGGCCAAGACCCTGGGCTGCATATTTATTTCCACATGTAACAGTGATGAGACATTATCTCAAGAAAATAAACGCAAGTGTGCCTGTGTTAGTGCTGGCACGCTTCAACAAACCTTTAAAGTTGTAAAGTGCAAGTAATTGTAGCTCTCTTCTTTAAATTTGGGCTTTGTAGGTTATAAAAAGTAATGTTTCGGCGCTGCTCTCATTTTTTAAATGATAATAAGGCGGCTAAGTGAAATGTGAGCGCATGATGTGAAGTGACAGATGTTGCCCCGCACACTTTGCCAAGCTGCTGAGCTTCACCTCACAATTCTCACCTCGATGCCAAAAACTATATTGATTTGAAAGCTCCTATAAAGCCACAAATAAACACACACATTTGACCAAATTTCATGGAAATCAGTTCAGTAAGTTCCCACTGATCAATAAACACTTTAAACCCAAGTTTAAAACAGGGTTTTTATTCAGCATTCAGGATCAAACCTGGTATTTGGCTTTGGTTGGCATCAGTAAGGCGTACAGTAAGTGAATACGTTGATTTCCTCTTCCTCTGCTCTATTGCAGATAACAGCAATGCACCATTTCTGCTGCAATGCTATGATGCACGTTCATCCTCATGAATGTTTGCTGCAATCCCTACTTTTAAGAACTTGGGATAGTGCTCAGTTTCATTTATTTCATCAATAAGATCATCTAAACCCATGGTTCTCAAACTGTGGTACATGTTCCACCAAGTGGCACACAAGCTTCCTCTGGTGGTACTCATAGATACTGTTTTCCTGTTTATAACAGGGTATATCTCTCGCTCCATCTTCATCTGATCTGACTATAGCAGTGTGTGAAGTATATGTGAGGAAGAGGAGGAGGATCATAAAAGAGCAAATGATCTTATTGGGACTAAATCTGCCTTTGCTCGGTCTATTTACACCGCTGTATTTTAAGACATACCAAGACATCGGTCAGTGCATTTAAATGTTTGCTAAAAGACAACAATTTAGTTTTCTTAATGTAACGTGAACAAGTTAGTCCGACTAAAATCGAGCCGGTCTTCATCAGACTAACATACCTGGATAATGCATTTCATAGTCTGATTACTCCTGCTCTGTGTTCTGTGCATGCACCAACGTTCCCTCTCTGGTCTTTAGACCGGAAGTAGGAGGCGACGTATAAACTGCAGTACTGTTGCCGGAAATTGTACAGCGGCAGCGTCTTTCTTCAGACAACGCAGCAAGTATACAACATACATACAGAACCACAGCACCATCCATCTCACCATTTGCAGGAAACAGTTTCAGTACAGACTATAGCTTCTAGAGATACAGGCGGAGTCAGACATACATGTACATGTACACAGCCAGTACATGTTCTCTTCCACGTGTACTCCGACTGGGCAAGTTCTCCTCAGTGCTGCGGTTGTTTTGTGTCATAACAAGCAGCCCTGCTTTAAAAACACGGTCCATACCGACTGACATAATTCCCTTCATTGTTTTGGTCACAGGATAAAGAAGCTCTTTGTGCTGTAATTCGAGTAGTAAAAACAGCGTCCCTGTATTGGCCAGAGAATAACAGTAAAATTCATAGGGGAGTGTTATAAATGTTGATGCTTTCTACAATCAATTTTAACATCATAATGACTGTCATAATAAAGTTTAAGCCAAAAGATTTCTCTTCCAGCTTCCAGCTGGTTTGACTACAAGGTCAGGGAGCGGGAAACCTGAACCAAGAGCCAGGAAATTAACTTAAAATAAGATTGAATTTAACCTTAAACGTGACTTTAACGTCAACTTTCACCTTGGACTAAATTAGAAACTTTAACAGCACTTTATTGTACTTGTTGCCATTTGCACAGTCGGTGAGAAACACTATTTTATCTTTGGTCTTATCTCAGCCGAATTCTATCTTTTACTTGCTTATGCTGAAATTCACGTACACCAGTATCACTGTGCTGCATGATGGAGCACAGTGATGACTTTTTCCTGGCTTGTTGATTGCACTGGCTTTTTATGTCTTTGTTTATTTCTTTTATCAACTGTCTTGTCTATTTTGTGAGCTGCCGGTCGACTGAATATGTCGTATCTTAAATGATCTTACACATTCTAAATGAGAGAGCTGTATGTCTGCATATGTAAATGGCCAGTGTTTGTTTTGCATGCTCAGACAGTTTAAAATTGTCACCTTTTCTTTTATTGCTTAATGCCACCAGAACGTCTGACGTCTGACCCCAGCAGCTGAATTTAGTCGGATTAAAGAAGTAAAATATGGTATTCATCAAACTAATACATCTATAATACCTTGCGAATGGCTCAGGAATGCTGCTGAAGCGGTGGATTATAAATCTGTTACATAATTCATGGTGCCATTATCCTCCTTGTCTCAGAACATAACATAGATGTGAATCAAGGAGGATCAAGAGTTCAAGGTTCCCGTAACATGAGTGACTGTATGTGAAGGTATGTTCTGCGAGGATTCCATGTATTCACGTTTCCTTTTTAGGAATGTGAACACACCATCGCTAATAATTTACTATGAAACTATAGTGAGAGATATTTATGCTCTTAAACCTACATTTACTGTTTCATTGTCTGACAAGAGGATTGTAGAGGAGGTGAGATATGCTTCTCCTGCAGAGTCTGTAAAATCCTTTGTGGGACAGGAACTTGAGTTTGCATAGGACTTGTGTGTGTTTGCTGCACACACACACACACACACACACACACACACACACACACACACACACACGTGTATTCCATCTTGGAAGTTCATGCGGTCTCGACACCAAAAGCTTCAAAAGAAGCAGGACCTCAGTCAGTGTGTCCTGAGTTTGACGGAAGCCTGACAGAAATACACTCAAAGGACACCTCCCCCGAGGCGCCGGCCTTTTTTTACTCCTGAAGAACACAAGAGCACAACACAGCAGCAGCAGCAGCAGCAGCAGCAGCAGAGGCATTTTAAAGGTTCCTCCAAAGTGCGAAATAACAACTGGGGGTCTCCCATAATAGTCAAAGCAAACAAAAGCCCATGACCTGCCCAAATGTGAAATGCAGGCCAAGTCCTGAAGAATGTCAACATGGCAGCCACAAAGCACTAGAAACATGCACCCCACTCACACACACACACACAAGAGTAGATAACGCCACAGAGGAAGGAGTGGGAAGGAGAAATTGGCTACAATAGGAACAATAGAGGAGCACAGAATACTAAGTTTTTCAAAGTAAACAGACTTCAGACTTCTATACTAACTGTTTAGAGCAATGGCACCCTTATCAACACATATTATATGGTGCTACAACAGGACGCCTTGTTTGTTTGGTTGTGTATGACCTAATCCGGCCTATTTATAATGGCAGAGATACAGTGGTCCACCCGCAGGAATGTTAATCTTCCAAAGGGCTTTGGTCAAGAGTCCAGCGGCCCTCGCCAGCGAACGCCACACGGTTTCGAGGCTCGATCCAAGCACGTCCCCAGTGCAAACTGGCTCCTGGAGGAAACACAATTAATCCAAAGCCACAGGAGAAGGAGAGAAACACAATCCAGTCGCATTTTTCAAAGATAGCCTCATCGTGCGACCGCGTAAACCAAGAGAAGCGCCAGAGATTCCAGCGAAGTGAAACGAACCGTGAGCAAGGGAAGCAGAAAAAGACCTCTCAGCAAGTTTCACTCTGCAGCATCTGCAGCAGAAGATAAAAGTTAACAGCACATGAACGGAAAGAAACAGCCTGTCACACTGTCAAACGGCCTGCAGCTTCCTCTGGAGGGTCTGACTTTATCATGCTATGGAGACGAGAGTCGGATTGTACTGTGGCTCTTGTGTGACACAGTGTAACAGAGACGTATGTCTTTACATGAAAACAACATAACAATCTATATATATGTCATTTACAATTGCCATGAAAATATGAGTTGAGAGTAAAACCAGGTGTTTATACTGTTATACTGCCATGAAACTATGGTACTGTTGGTGTATTTGTTATATACGGTGCCCTGAGGATGCACCGTGAGGCTGACCTCTGGGTTGACCTTTGTTGACATTTGGCTTAAGGTTATTTGGCAGTGCGTAACTTTTGGGGATTTTTTTGTTGTTGATGTCATTACTTGTGCTATCGAACATTATTAATGTGCCGCATCCTTCGTCTGCAAACAGGCTCCATCAACCTGCCGAGGGTGCGTTTGTGTGCATACACTGGCAGCACATGGGCGGGTGGGAGCAGGAAGCATCAAAATGCTGAACAACTAGGATTTTTTTGAGCAGTAGAAATTTCTCATGTGGCGTTTTTTTGTGTGTTTTCACTTATACTCCAACCTGTTTGCAGCCATCTCACTTTACTAGCTCCACGTTCCCGTTGCGTCCATCTATCATGAACTTCCTGTGTGCGGCACAGGAATGTGGCCAGGCAACACACGCTCTAAACAATCATTTTGACAATGGTTTGTTTTTCTTTAAAGGTGACGCACTAGAGTTTAAGGAAATAATTGAAAGTTAAGAAATCTGGTGTATGCATTTATGCCCAGAGGACGTACTCTATCTAGATTTCACCATGACATCATTGTCTGACCTTTCCTTTAGTCCCACTACAAGGATTAAACCCTTTTTTTAAATGCTATAACAAATTTTAGACGGATTGCTGTAAAACTCAGAAGTGTAATTATGTGCATGCAGCACAAGAAAACACATAAATATGTTATCGGGCTGTGTATACAGGTGTATGCTGTCTGTTCTGCTCCACGACTGTGAGAAATGCAGCTGCACACAGAGTGTAATTTTGTTAGCACATGAAACGCTGTGGAATTATGATGATTTAAAGCAGTGGTTCCCAACACTGGGGGTGATACGAGGCACAGAGAGGGGGGTCCTGAGAAGACTTCCATGAGGGGAAAATAGAATTATTAGTTGTAGAATTATTCATTAGTTGCAGCTGGTCAATTTACAGTACCACAGGAAGTGTTATTATGTGTAATATCCTTAAGAATGATGGGGGTCCTGAGTCTTTGGCCCTGTTATTATGGGGGTCAGGGGCTGAAAGGCGTTGGGAACACCTGACTTAGTGAGTTTTTTTAAGAACTTTAGTTTCCCACGGACAACTGCAAGTATTAAAATGAAAGTTTTCACTTTTTTCTTTTTTTTTCTCTATTGAAAACATCCATTTTCTACCACTTTATCTGATACATGAGGGTCGTGGGGGGCGCTGTGCCAATAAATTGATGTAAAAAATAAAACAAAGTATATGAGAAAACAAGTCAATAAATGTATTATAATAAAAAGAGTGGGATGCAACACTTGATTTTTGTAGAGCAGATTGCAACCAGCAGCAAACGATGACAACTGTTTGAGTAAATATGTGACGATAGCTCGCCAGAAACTGTCAAAGCCACATTTCTGCCCCATTAATACAAATTGTATCCTCTCTAATTTGAAGAATTGCAATGTTTCTTTCATCCAATGTTTGATGGGCTTTTTACCAACTGAGCAAAATGAGCCTCCTGGCTAATAAGACGACAACTTCCACACAATTCCCCTGTGCTGTGGTTAAAGGATCGGCCTGAACGTATGATTTCATCACAAAAAGTCGCTGCTACAGGGATTATTATTATGTTCTGTTGGTAAATGAACGTAAATCGCTTCAGGAACTCATCCAAGAGATGAAAGTATGTCATGTTGTGGTGAAGCTTCAGTTCATCTGACGTGATCAGCAGATCAGCTGATGATACCCTGTTGGAGATTAATCTGGGCGAGCGTTGGCGTCGGAGTAGGAAGTCATTTAGGGAAGGAATTTGGCCGAAATGTGAGAGGGTGTGACTGAATCTATGTGTGTGTATCTCCAGATGATTTGCTTTCCTCAGATTTATAGTTAAACAAAGAGAGGATGTGGGTGATCATTTGTACTCTCCAGTATGATGGACGCTGCTCTCCCTCAAAGTTTCTTTCAACTTACTCATAGTCCGATTGCTTTTACGCTGCATCTGGTTAGTGTCACACGTCACATGTTATACCCTCGTATATCCTCGGCGTTATCGCTCGTGCTCGCTGCCTGGCCAGCATCTCACACCAACCACACAGCTACAGAAGTGGAGCGAATCTCCCATCACCAACCCCCCGATCTCTGCATTCATGTTCCCACTCTCGCTTTGTCACGCATTTCCATGCATTGTTTTGCATGGACCCGAGTTCAGAGGTCTGCGTTCTGGGAATCTGTTTTACGAGCGTATTAGCAAAACCAGATACTATGACTTGTGTCGACTACATTTACAATACACTGGTGATGAGTCACATGCTCACGGGCATAAAACCCAAGAAAGTAAAAACAATTGCACCACATTTTACTGGCACTGTACCTGACCTGCAGTTAACATGTGAAATTGACTTAATTCACGCCAATGCAGAATGAGACACCATGTTACCGTGAGCCTGTTTTACATCATGCACGTACATGTGGTGGCTGTGTGTGTTTCCATTATCGTCTCGCCCTCCTCAGCACGCCTGGCTACGCTCTCAGTGGGGAGTCGCTGTGTCTGTGACAGAGCAGCTGCATGGGAGAGCCCATCTCATTAGCGGGCTGGTGGGAGAGAGGGAGAGATTGCAGAGCTGCTTCATTCCTCAGTGTGTGGCAGCGCTGGAAGAAAAAGTGTAAAGTTAAAAGTAATTCACCACCAACAGATCTCCAAAAATACGACTATTGTGTCATTGGAGATGAGTTGTGGGTTGGGGTGTATCTGTACCTCACGCACTGACGATGAACTGGAATGTAAACTGACATGTGTTCCGGTAAAGTGTCTGACAGCACTGCTGAGATTGCATGGGTCTATTTTTAACTTTTTGGCACGTACGCTAAATTTAGTCATAGATAATGACAGGAAAGTGGAAAAGGAGGCAAATGAAGAGCAATGTAAATGATGGCGTAGAGTCAAAACTCCGACTCCAGATATACAGTACAGCATCATCAATCAAAGACTGAGAACAGACCCTTTATACAGCGGATAAGGAGGCGCCACTACTGCATGTATGTGTGTGTGTGTGTGTGTCCTTTCTTTGAATTGGGCTGTTAAATGACATCCGATTGAAATCTGCCATGGAAATCTAAAGGGAAACGGTGCAGACCGGCTAATTTAGTTTGAAGTATGAAGATGGAGGCAAAGAAACCAGAAAGCAGTCGCCCCTGTAGACACAGACACACTCATTCATGCATTTAAGCAGAATGACTTAATTGTGAAAAGGCAAAGATAATTAAAGCATCTTCTACAGTAGATGCACAGGAATGATGGTGTTTGTTGGGTCTGATAAAAAGCTGCACCTGTTGTTGAAGTTTTCCGGAGCTTATGCTTGATTTTCTTGGACCATTTTCCTCATCATTCACAGTAGTGTTGCAACAAGGTATGGAAATTAAGAACGAGCCTGGGGCTGCCAACTGAGAGGGGCCCCCTCAAAACGGCAGAGTAACTTAAAGCTGTAGTACGTAACTTCTTGTGTTTTTCTTGTTGTTGTTCTTATTCAGCTTCTGTAATCAATGTTACATTATACATTATACATTGTAACATGTGGAGCATTTGTGAGACTATTCATGCATAAGTAACACATGTATTGCTTTCAGTACTGACATGAAGGTTTGTTGCTGTGAGTTCCATTGGAAAACTTTTTAAGTGAGATTTTCCATCATTGGAGCGATGGTAGCTCAGTGGTAGAGCGAGCTGTCTTTCAACTGAAAGGTTCAGGGTTCGACTCCACTAGTCTAAATGCTGATGTGTCCTTGGGCAAGACACTTAACCCCACGTTGCTCCAAAACTGTAGTGTAAAGCAGCTTTCAGGGGCCATCAAGACTAGAAATGTGCTCTATAAATACAGACCATTGTCATGATGGAAGTCACTGTGGATAAACACGTCTGCTAAATGTTAAAATATTAGATAATAATAGATATTTCACAGTAAAGGTGCCTGATTTGATATGAATGATGTATACTCCACAGTAAAAACATTAATGGTGCAAAATAAACCCATTCATATCAAAAACAGACAGAAATAAACTTTGAATAAACACTTTGAAACATCATTCATTGTTTGGTGTAGTGCCACATAGTGGTTTCTTCTCCGTCTTTGGGTTGTGTCGTGGAATTTGTCGCAATAATTATTTAACATGAGTGATTAAAGCATTGTATTACCTTATTTCTGCTCTCTTATTCTGTACTATATTACTTTATTTACTACAAATTGCTTTGGAGAGGTTACTACTGATTTGAACAGAGGACGGTTGAGCTGATCTGAGGCTTAAAGAGAAACAGAAAAATGGTGAGGGGAGGGAGGGGGGAGAGGGACGCACACACACACACACACACGGAGAGAGAGAGAGAGAGAGAGAGAGAGAGAGAGAGAGAGGGACTGAGCTGGCACGGCTGCTGCTGGAGCTCTGACAGGAAACTTTCCTCGTGCTGCTCTACTCCTCACTCACTCACACACTCACTCACTCAGTCTGGGAGTCAGTCAGAGTCCGCAGCGTCTCCAGCGTCAGTTGCCTGTAGGAGAACATGCACTTGACTGAGCTGAAGTCATGGCTTTCCATCTTCATTCACCGACAGCACTGAGAGACTGACTGTCTGTGCGCGCGCGTGTGTGTGAGTGTGTGTGTGTGTGCGGGACTAAAGGACACATTTGTTTCTGTGGAGTAGATCACGAGGAGGATGATGAGGATGGTGACGATGGCGATGAAGGGGACCTCGTTTTACCTGCTCGCCGTCATGTTGGCCCGGGTCTGCTCGGGTCTTGGATATGCGGAGTCCAGTGTTCAGACCGGACAGAGAGCAGCGAGCAGACACAGGTACGCACGTGTACGCACGCACGCGCACGCACGCACGCTCGCGCGTGGAAAAGTCACTGACCTGTTGGTTGTTTTTGTCCTGCAGTTCAAACAGTGGGAAAAGGTCATGTTAAATGATTGTGTCTATGTGTGGGCTTCTGATTCGTCGCCCGTTGGATTTAATCTATGAATTGATTAATTGGTTATTGATTAAGCAATTATTGCATTTCAGTAAATGTGTAACACTTTCCCCCTTTTATACTTATTTTAAAGAATATTTATATCCTCAATTATTATTCTCCAGCCACAACAGGAGCTTTTTGTTTTGCCTCACCATCAGATATAGAGATAAACATGATTAAAAACAATTAATATTAAACAAAATAAGAAAGAAAAGAAAAATATTATTCTATTTTTAAAAGTTGTTGTGCTATAAGTGCATTTATACCTATAATATAGTAAAATATCCAGCCTATAGTCTTATATTAAACTTGACTGTGGTTGATTTATTACAGCATTGGAGACAAAATAACCTTTATAAAAACTTGATTGTAATAGTTATAATGAACAATGAATCAATTAAAAATACATCATCAATAGGTTAATCAACAGTAAAAAGAACTGATAGGTTAGTTGCTGCCCATAATCAACTCGACCAATTTACTTAGAGTTCCAATAAATCAAAGAATGACAACTAAGACACCACCAAATATGTGTTTTTGTGATTGGACATAAATCACTTTTGGAGACTGTGGCTGTGTCAAAATAAATTCCTGCAGATGAGCACATGGTCATGGTGTAAATTCTCATTTTAAGTGGAAATGTCTAATTTGTGGGTGGGTCTCTCTCTGCACTCAGCAGGGACACAGTGAGCGATGGATTGTGATGGTTCAGGGAGGCCCCAGAGCTGGGCAGGGATTTACACAGGATTTATAGATATTTACTGTTTCCTGGACCCCATGCGTAACGTTTTTAGGGGGCCCAGAGTCTCACGCAGTGCCCCAAGTGTCAGCCTCATTGGAGGGGGAATTTATCATCCTGCTGAAAAGAGAATTGCAGTCAGGTCGAGGTGACTGTGCCAGGGGTTCTAGACTTTGACTGATACAGTTTAAAAAGTGTTTTGTTTTTTTCCCATGAACACTTGAGGCATTCAGATCTACTGTTGTTCACTGTGTGATGGGACAGTCAGGAAATGATTCAGACGATTGCTGATTAATGATCTCTCATTAAATGGCTGTTGGAGTCCCCGCCTATAAAACTGTTAATGCGTCAGTCAGAGCCAACACATGTGTTATTAGCGCGTAATTGAACTTCTGCCTGAGGGGTCGTGTGTGTTGACGACCCCTCACCTCTGTGCGTAGATTGTGTGTGTGTGTGTGTGCATGTCATTAAATGAACGAGTTAAGTTTTTTGGGCAATTTCAAGGACTGAATATGTAAGTGTGTGTGTGTATAAAGGAGGTCACAAGTGAATTTGTGAATGAGTAACAGAGCTCTCTTATGTGCCTGCATGTGTTTGCACTTAGCGTGTGTGTGTGTGTGTGTGTGTGTGTGTGTGTGTGCAAGGCAGGCCAGGCTTCTGCTGAGTCGAGCTCCTCCAATATGAGTTCCGATCAAGTTTCTCTCCACATCATCACAATCACAGCAGTTTGCTGCTGATGCTGCTGCTGCCTGTGAAGCGTCTGGACGATCTGGAGAGAAGACGGAGAGCTTGAGTGGGTGTGACAAGGAGAGGATGAAAGAGTGAGAAAAGACTGAAAGCTGTGATACAGGCAGACAACAACAGACTGCCTGGAGAAAATTAGAGGGCCGAGGGCCTTAAAAACACTACTCGTACATGAAAATTCTAAGCAATGAAGCATGGTCAACCTCTGATTTATACACACACACACACTCAAAGTGACGCTTCGGGGAAAAGAATGCGCCGGCCCGTGGCAGTGCGGTTTGCCCCCCTGACATCTGTTTGAACTCAAGTGATGTGTTTTGACAGATGTGCGAAGTATTCCATAAGTGGTAAAGGCAGCCGAACGAACTGAAGACATCCAGCGGGGGTCTTATCGGGGGCTCAGGAGGATCTAGATCTCTCGGACACATCTCGTGCCAAGATGTCAGAGCTACACACCGTCCTATCTGCTTCGGACAGACCCACAGGGAAGACGAGGGATGAAGTGGTGTGTTGACGCGTTGGTGTTGATGGAAGTGAACGATTGAGTTCAAAGGACAAAGCGGTTTGTGCACGACTGGAGGCTGATGCAGAGCTTCGTCTTCGTCGCTGTGATCGTCGCTTACTTCGGTGTTGTTTCTGCTCATTACTGTGAACATTTCATTTAGTTTAGTCTCCAGCTGTGGTGCAGTTGTCAGTGTGATGTATATGTAGGAATATGCTGTATGTTCTGTATAATAAGCTTGACCGGTTAGGATTATCACTTCATGTGAATTGAACCACGGTAAAATGAAGCAGAAGCAAAGCAACACTTTTTTGAGTTCTCTCAACAGTGTGACAGTGTGTCTGCAGGAAAAACAGATGCTAACATGACTCCCATTGGTAATTAAAGGCTTCAGGGTGCGTTTGCACCTAATAGTCCACTTTGCTTGTGCTCACCTGATGGAAATGTGGTTCACTGATTGGTTTTTTCAGCTTATGCTGACAAAGGCAAATGTCAAACACGTTATAGATTGTAAACAGAAGCCATGAGCACAGACATATCACTCATTTATTGGTCAGACTTGTGCAGCTTTCTTGTTTCATTCACTTTACTTGGTGAGGAGCTGAGTGCACCATTGGTAGTTAGACCAGAGTCAGAAGACTCGTGCCGATGCATCCTCCAGGTCGGAGAGGCCTCTACTCCTCACTGCAGAGGGCCAGGAAATTGCTGTACCTCTGCTTTGGGTACGAGGGTCCTGAGCCACAGGTGTCGATCTCGTCCTGCTGCCCAGTCGATGGCTTTGTGGTTGTGCTTTGAGGTGACGATGCTCAGCTAAATGCGCTGGTTTACCTGCGGAGGAGGAAGCTTTGAGACCTGCCAAACACGGAGGATGGAGGCGCTGTTCTCAGTGCCATCAATCAGCAGCTGTCCTCCCGGTTCTCCACTCTCCTCACTGGGGTAAGTGCATGAGAACACTCAGGCTGTAGCCGTAAATACTGCCCTTCCAGTGATCAGTGCGGATCTGAACTGCTGATGAACCGCTCCAGAGTTCTCTCGCAAGTGGTCCGAGACCCCCTCTTTCAAGCGGGACAGGGTCCGGTTCCTTGGTTCGCTGACAGGGGCGTAAACAAATATAACAGAGGTTTTCTATTGTAAATTGGTTTGCTGTTTTTTCTAAGAATAACACAGTGACACTTAGTTGAGTTCAATATGATCAATGACAAGTTAAAGTCAAAAAGTTGCGTATTATAGCTTTAAAACGCAGCGACTCCTGGCTTCTACAGGAATGAGCAAATTGTTTTACAGCCTTGTATCTTGCGGTTAGTCCACCTCATATGTTTACAATATTTTCAGTGATAAACAACACTTATCAGTGAAGCTCTACTCCCATCAGCCTCACCTGGCATGATTGGCCAGATGTGGTAAACGTCAGAGGCTGTGATTAATGTAAATAAATTATAATGACCAAAAAAGAAAAGAAATGGTGTAATGGGATAAACAAATGGAGACACTTATTTTACAATAAAAGAATATATTGAGAAAGAGAGTAAACTGTTGAACACTTTGATGATTTGAGGATGGTCCAGACTCTGCACATTTACATAGTTCATTTGAATATTTGGAATTTCACGGAGAATCCTGGTCGTTGTTGTGACACCACGTATGCTGAAACAGGACTGTCCTCTTCTTGACCCCGCCTTAATTGGAAAGCGTCCAAAGTAACATCATCTAATGTGATTTTCTGCTTTCTGCTAATTGGGCCAGTAAACGAATCTCCTTACATATGTTAATGATAATGTGGGAAAGGGGTTCCTTTTCCAGTCACAGCCTTTGTAATCTAATGACCACGGTTCCTGGAATGCACAGCGTTTTGAGAGGCTCTTCTTTACCTTGTTTATACAGAGTGAAGTTACACAACGGTGAGACTCATCCCATTTAACCGCTCATGAAGTCAATCTATAAATCTTCTGTCAAGTTAATGGACCAATGGAACAACTTGACGAGACTGTTTCATGCTGTCGTGCGCTGTAGCTCATGTGGGACTCTAGTTAAATGACTCTTTAGTCCATGTGGGGTTTTATCAGCTTTGGCTCCATTTGGCATTGGTGGGGAACACAAGACCCAGGGTTATTTCTTCATTTTCTTCTTTATGTTTGGCAGCCATGCAAATTCTGGCATCACATTCAGCACATCGCTTAGGACGTCACTCAATGAGTGTTTTAAAATCGTTTACTCACCACTGAGTTTGAAAGAGGGGTTAAAGTTACATAATTGTAGCCACTGTAATAGTCAGTGTGTTTACATAACCTTAGGATAAACTAATTATTGTTAGTTTGACTAAAACCACACATTCAAAATGCTTGTTAACAGTGTATTCCAACTAAAATTGTACTAAATTTAATTTCTCAAAGTAGGAGATCCAACAAGATAATGTGAATGGGATTTTAGTTATAACTTCATATATATATATACATATATATACATATACATATATATAAATAATTATACTTCGCCTGGGTGAACCTAGTCGAGTCTGCCAGCGATTAGATTTCACTGAGACATGTCTGGCGAGGATGTCTTTTTTCCCCTGGCACGCTGCAGGCAGGCTTAATGTGATGGCGATGGAGAAGCGACATCTAGCAGCTTTTATATATATCCAACATGGCGGCCAATGAAGACCAGCTGTCTTTCCATTTGGCTGTTGCTTCCATTTTAAGCGACTTGCTCCACGGAGCTCCCGTCGTTAGACACCATAACTACTGTAATGGTGTCCCAGCATCGCTGCAAGCAAACTACAACAAGCACGTTTGTTGACACATTGATACATCACCAGGATCATTGGTCTGATTCTGACTGGTCTAGGCGTTCAAAATGCCTAGACCAGTTGAACTGAGCTGAAACTTACAGTTTTGACCCCAGCCAAAAAGCTGTTACAAGGAAACGTGATAATTATGTAAATCTGAAACAAGGTAATGCTATAATAGTGTTCTTATGTACAGTGTATAACACGTACAAATGGAAATAGGCTATATCACCAAGCAAATAACACACAATGGCCTGCTATTTGTTTCTAGACTTCACTTGCAAAGTCTCCGGTGACAACGCTGTCAATCAATAAGTGGTTCCGCCTTTCACACAGTTCCTCCAATCATCATGCATCAGCCCAGCCTCTGCTCCACATTTATCCAATCAGCATCTCGCTCACCGCAGTGGAAAAAAGTAGTTCCGTCTCATAGAGATTAATTGAAGCTGAGCTGGGCTTAGTAGGATCAACTGAGTTGACTTGAGTTCAAAAATGAGGCTTTAATTTTACTTTCTTGGCAATATTTTGGGAAACTTTAATTTCAAGGCATGGAAGAAGCGTGTTTTTAAATGCACCTGCCTCCATAAATGGCTAAAATGTCAGGGGAACCTCAAAGGAACTCATGTGTGCACGGGGCCACGTATGTCAGCAGCAACGTTAAAGCAAATAGTCGTATCGCGAACATTCCCTGTATATCTTTGTGACCGCCAGGCTAAACAATCAGAGACACAGAAGTTTACACAGTCACGCTGTCCCTTGATGTTGGTGCAGGTCCAAAGAGAAAATGTGCGTGTGTGTGTGTGTGTGTGTGTGTGTGTGTGCTGCGAGTAAAACTACATTTATAGAGAGAGAACAGAAGGTCTGGAAGAATGTGTGCGTCTGTCGTTCTGTGTGTTTGTCTGTCGCCATGCGATCAATCAAGCCTGAGTGAGAGCGCTCGAGTGTGTATATCGTCGTGTGTGACAGTCTGTGTGCTTTTCGGTGCGAGTACTGGGGGATACCTTTACAAGGACGTCAGAGGGGGTGCTTGACCTCTGGGTCACAGTTCAAACATGAGGACACGCCCCTTTCCAGCCACTCATTCAGGTGGCTGTCAAAGCCTTCCCTTGAAGCCCAATGAAAGATCCGGCAACAATAGACGTCGCAGAGTGATTTCTTTGTTCGAGTCTTATACCTCAGCTTCCTTCTTCCTCCCACTTAGCCATCTATTTCACTTCTGTCATTGAATACTCTATTTTTAACCCACAATTCTGCTCCACGGGGCTCATGCAAAAATGCTTTTCAATAAAATGAAGATGGTATGTAGAGGGTTGAGATGTCAGGCAGACACTTTCTACTCGGCTATGAGGCGTGCTGCTGCTGCTGCTGCTGCTGCTGCTGCTGCTGCTGCTGCTGCTGCTGCTGCTGCTGCTGCTGCTGCTGCTGCTGCTGCTGCTGCTGCTGCTGCTGCTGCTGCTGCTGCTGCTGCTGCTGCTGCTGCTGCTGCTGCTGCTTTTTAAGAGTAATGAAATTTATAGGGTTATAAAGAAATGCTGAGACAGGTGCAAGAGTTCCTCACTCCTGCTGTTACAGCTTCATAAATAAATATGTACAATGGACGTTTCACTGCTGCAGAAAAGTAATGAAGATGTTTGAATGTGTCTGTCTGTGATAAACAGTGTGTGTGTGTGTGTGTGTGTGTGTGTTAACTAAGGCTTGTTTCCTGTTCTTATATGTGAATGTGTGACATGTGTTTATTGTTTGTCAGGCTAGGCGATAAAACTATCAATAATTATAGCAATATAATTGATTGAGCGTTACTTATTTCTCTGTCCATAAAGACGTTTAAAACCACAATTAACTCACAGCTCAGCATTCAGATTTAGCAATTACATAGTGAACGTCATTTTTTGTCACATGGCATATGACGGTTTTGGACAAAAATGTCAATCTACACTGTTGTCACTTACCATATACCACCTCTATACCATGGAAGATATCGGGATTTTTCCCACACATAGTGATGCACTTCTAGGCATCACATGGGCAGTTAAGGGGGTGTTTAAATGCTCCTCCAAGTTCAAATGGATATCCTGATTTTGGATAGGTGATCCTCCTCCGTAATTAACTCAACTATAAAATGAATCCCTCTACGTATTATAAAAGCATAGAAACCATTATTATCCGTATCATCACAACTTAAAAAGAAGCCTCTTGGTGAAATGCTATCGTTCTAACTATAGGAAGTCTTCTTACATACAGCTAAACTATATTTTCACAGGTGTAAATACTCAAACTAAAGATTGTCTTCAGATCAGAGTGCATCCTGGTTCTCTTTACAGGCAGTGAACAAACAAGCATTGTTCATGTGATCATCCTGTCTTCCATATCAATGTATTATCCTCCCATCCATATCAATCCAATCAACCTCTATTTCCTATTGCTTTCTCTTTCTCTTTCTCTTTCAGTTTTTTGCTCTGGCTCCTAATTGAAGCTATTTTTAACAGGGGCCTTCCAGACCCAGTTTTTTTGGCAGCTGCGTTGAAAATGAATATTTCACAATCAGATATTTCCATGCAATATAAATAGTCTGGATGAATTTATATAGTCATTATCCTGGTTTCAGCTGCAGTTCACTGTATTGAGGGAGTTGTGCCAGATCAACCAGTAGACCTCGGCCTTTAAGACTTTCCACTTGTAAAAGAGTAACAAGGTTAAAGAAAATCTTTGCAATATAAATCTTCACACCATGTTTTGTTGTTGTATGATTGCAGGCTATAAGGATGGATACTAACCTAAATGGTTTGCCAGCCAGTAAAGTCTGGTTAACTTTTCCACACCCGGGAGGCAAGCATGAGATAATCCCGAGTTGGGCAAACGCTACCACAAAATTAGCTTGAAATATTTGGTGTCTTTGAAACTGTTTCCACAAGAATTTGAGTGTAAGGCTTCAATAATGTTGCTGTGCAGCGTGAGCCCATGATGACCTATTCATTATTGTGTGGAGGAACTGGACTGTTCTCTGTGTTGCTGTGTTTTAAAGGAAAGTGAACATCAACAAGGACGCAATCATAGACTATTAATAACAAGATAAAACATAAAATAAGTAATAAACAGATGATATTGCACCACATTAGAAATGAGTAGACCAGATCATTATATCACAGTGGGAATTGTACAAGAGTAAAGTGACAAGAACATGACAGTAAATAACATGAGTCGTGGTTGAGTTGAGAGAAAGATGGTGGAATAAAAGAGAGCTGAAGACACTTTATAACGTCTGCCTGAAGGTAACAGATTATATTCAGAGAACACAATCTGTGACGGGTCATTTAACATCCTGTTTACCAGTTTATAGCTGGTAAACAGCTGATATTCATAAATGATATGAAGCTTCACTTTCAGGGCTGTCTCTAGGGTCTCTGGGGGCCCTGTTTCACCATCCATGACCTCATCAACTGGATTTTTTTAATTTTTACAGAACACATATAGCAATACAACACAAACAGCACATGAAATAGTTAAATAATGTAAGAGCTATGCCGTCTACTGAAGCGCAGACTCTTGACTTGGATGACATACTTTAGGTGGAATCCAGGCGTTGCATTGTTTTCTGCAGTTTACAAATGATGTAATGTCATTGCTGTGTGGTTGTATCAGTTGTCCATTGGAGGCCCAACTCATGGCCCCGGGCAGTTGCCTAGTTTGCCTACTTTATTTATCTCTTATTAACAGTGGAATGTGAGCTCTAAACTTGAAAATCTTTTCCTTCATGTCACTAACATTAAAAAGTAGATGGCGGTCGTCACACCAGGCTTAAAAAGTGGCAAACACGGTACGTGACACATCACACTGACTGGAATGAAGGTGTGTCGTGTAAAGGGAAGTGGGTGTGTCTGTGTCCTGTGACCTGTGTGAGCATCCTTGTCTGTTTGTGTGAGACTCAAGTCAATACACCCCCCCCCTTCTCTCTCTCGCTCTCTCTCTCTCTCCCTCCCTCCCTGTCTCTCTCTGTATTTGAGTGTTTGTACTTGTAATTGCATTTAACACTTTCGGACAATATGCCAAGTTTAGTTAGTGGACTTTCATCTGAGGGATTTCTCCACAGCCATTTGGATTAATGGGACCTTATTGGATTACTGTTTGGAATGCTTAACTTCACGCTGGTTAGAGAGACAGAGAGAGAGAATAGAGAGAGAATAGAGAGAGAATAGAGAGAGAGAACAGGCCGCTGAATTAGTAGCCGAGCCCTAGTTATGAAGGAGTTTTCCCATGCAAAAGATAACATTCATATTGGAAAACGTCTCATGTTTTGTGAAGGGTCACGTACACACACTGCTTTCACAGACCTTTCCGTTGTACAGTCATGCTTAGTCATGCTCCCTCCAATATAAAGCCTCTTGTTGTGTATTTCATTGGAGTAAAAAGCCAGTGATGGAATGATGGAAAATGGACTGGGAGGGAGGGAGGGAGGGAGGGAGGGCGTTACTCCGAGTACCAAATGCTGCAGAGATGGTGGGGAGTCATATGTGTGTGTGTATGTGAGCACCACATGTCGGTTTGCGCTGTCGTGAGTCTGTGAAGTCAATTTATGAGACACAGCGCCTGCTCTCCATCAGAGCCGAGGAGGCGTGAGTGTTGCCAAAATTTACGCTTTATCTGCCGCCCGTGGCCCTGAGCGTGAGTACGTCGGGATAACAGACCGACAGAGCTGCTTCACTGAATCACAAGTGACAAAAAACAACAGCAGCAAGAGACGGAGCTGTTTTTATTTATAACTGCTGTCTGCTTTCAGATGCTAACCTTTCCCAGCTGCACTGGTTCAAGCCCCCGACGGAGATGCTAAATATCGTGTTTCTGCTCAACTCTGAGTCGTACACACAAAGTAAAACAAACCACAGAACAAGATAAGCCAGAAAACTCTAACATGGCGTAATGCAATAAGGATCGTTGGGATGAACCGCAAGACTCCGGGAATACATAAGGGGAGAAGCAGCCGTGTTTGGAAGCACCAACGTCGGCTGGTTTCTGGCGTATCTTGGCAGAGTTTTGCTCTGAATCAACAGTGCTCCGGGCTCCGATGGACACATTGAATGTACTAGTCTGCAAAATTGCACAGCACAACCTAATTCAATTGAACCCATTGCTGGAGGAGGTGGATCACTGCGAAGAACCGGAAATCAGTGGAAATGCCCACTGGGAGCTGCAGCCCACTTTAGATTCTTGCTTTTAGTTCAAAGCCACACAATAAAGTGTGAATGTACAGTCGTTAAGTGTCTTATGTTTGTTTGTCTTTTCATAAAGTTGAGAATCTACTGAGAATAAAGGAACCATTGTACAACATTGGCCCTTAAGACTAGAGTATTGTCACCAGATTGATTCACATTGAAAAGAACAACACATGCAGGGATCTTGTGGAGAGACATTTTTTCCAGAATTAAATGAACCGACCTGTAGAAGAATCTATGTATTATAATACGGTTATGGTTTTTGCCGAGATACTGTGGACAACTGTTGGCTATAACAGTGCTGGAATGTTTAATTTGACTTTTCAAAGATATAATATGGAACATTTCTGCATTCAATTATCCTTTTTGGCTCTAATGATGTCATCTGCTTTTCTGGTACAAAGCAAAACCACTTATGAAACATCGTCGTGAGGAAGGACATATTTGGTACTACTAGTTCTCCAGTGTGTTGAGCTTTTTTTGTATCTGTCACTAGTTACTGGATCACAGTTACTTAATGCCATGTGTCACCAAAGATCTCCATTTTTGATTAGTAATATGTAAATATTACACATTTGATCATTGATCAATGTTGATTGCACTTACCTTCAGTGATTGTGGGGGTCGGCACAAAAACTGATGCAAACCAACATATCTCAATAGTATTTATGTTGAAGATACATTTACCTGAGAGACTAATCTTTATTGCAATATTTACAGGATATATCATATATACTGTATACACTCACCAAGCATCTTGAACTTGCACAGGACAGTTAAGTTCCTCCCTTTGCTTTCAAACTCCCTCGGTCCAGTGTGGACTCGGAACCACGAAACTGTAAATATTGAAAACATTCCTCTGAGATTGTGGTCCGTGATGATCAATCTCCCGTTTGACCACATGAATAAAGGTCGCACAGTTCAGGAGAAGTTCAGTGCGAGTTCACTTCAAGTTCACTCAACCCATTGTTAAGTTCATGAATGTAGCCGTTGATGACTTTTGCTCTGTGATCTCGCTGCACGGAGCCAGCAGAAGTTGATGAATTGTGGCCATAAAGGAATGAACACGGTCAGCAACAGTCATTCTCTGGTCGGCTGGCTTTATGAGTCCCAAACTGTGGCAGGAAAACATCCTCCACACTAATTTCACCACCACCAGCTTGGACTGTTGACACAAGGCAGGTTGGGTCCATGGATTCATGCTGTTCACTCAACGTTCTGACCCTGCACAATCTGCAGCCTCAGCAAAAACAAACCCGCCAGATTCATCTGAGCAGACTACTTGAGAACAACCTTTACATTAGGATCTGGCAGCTAATTAGTCATTTTTATTTTCCCATCTACAGGAGCAACAGGAGCAGCAGGTCATGAGGGAATAGGGAGGATGATACTGTGATAAACTCTTCTCGCTCTGGAATGAAGAGGAGGATCACAGTGCTGGGGGGGGGGGGGGGGTGGGGGGGGGTGGGAAGAAGTGTAGTCAGTGAGGAAACAGAGGGAGATAAACAGATGATGTGGAATGACAAGGATGAAACGAAACAATCTGCAACAAAAAGTTGGAGAAGTGTGCGAAGGAATGCGACAGATCCACTTAAGCGAAGGCAGAAAGCAAAGTGAGTTAGATCAAGAGAATAAGACATGAAGAAGGACAGGAGAACGAGAGACAGACAGACTGACGGACATGTGAAGTCAGAGAAATGAAAACTGCTGATTGACTTTTCCGAGCATGAAGGAACTCCTTGTATGCGCCAACCTTTTTCCGTGAGCCCTTACTTCTGTTGAGATGAGTGTAAGAGTGACACTAATTGGCTTTAATAACCACCAGGGCAAAAAGGAGTGGATGAGGATTCTGGGTAATGTGAACATGATGAAAGACAGAGACTGACGGACGTCGGTGTCTTAAATCTATCTGTGGTTATCCAGAGAGATATCTGTGGGTCAAGGAAGGTCAGGGCGAGTAGCGTGCAGAATGGGGGCGTATATGGGAGTGTGTGTGTGTGTGTGTTTAAATGCAGTTTATGTTGTGTACATTTTGATATCCATCATTCTCCCTGTTTAAAAGCGTATGAAATCCTCCTTCTCCTCTGACTCGTTCGCAGTGGAGTCCATGAACAGAAAACATCATTTTTTTTCTGTTGAAGAGACGTATGTAGCAAAACCTGGTGAGATGGATGCAGTTGGCCTCCAGGGGGCGACTGGGATGAAGGTGTTTTGCAAAAATAAGGCAATTTGAATGGAAGTCCTATGGGAAAATGAGTCCATTTCTTACTTGATTTATAACATCAGTAGTTTTCCTGAGTTGTTAATGGTCTCAATTGCTCAAATAATGTTCTGATTTAGTGGAAAATAGATGATAAAACATGGCAAATATGAGTAAACATAGTCCAGTAGCAGCAGGTGTGAATTGGTGGTTTCAAAAACAGACATGGCAACAGTGCTAATCTCTAAGCTTTTGACATAAAGTCCGGACATTTTTACATCTTTCAGTTGTATGAATGTGTGTGTGTGTGTGTGACTAGTTGTTGTTGCTGTGATGAACTGTTCAGGATGTTCCCCACCTCCAACAGAGACCTCCAAAAGATAAGCCCTGCTGATAATTGGTGGATTAATGGACAATGGAAAAAGAAAAGGAAAATAAAAGCTTTGGTGTAACTGCATGTAGTACTCACAATACACAAAGCAGGAAAATGCTATAAAAAACGAGAGCTAAGTGCTCTCACTCAGGTGTCTCCTCTGTGTGTCATCTATTTAAAAGATGGCAGTCAACAGGAACAGTGGAAGTCAAGGTGAGGCCTAGAAGACTAAGAAGAGTTTCGGAGTAAACAGCTCGTAACGTTGTTGGAAAGGATAACAATATAAGACGCGCCTCACAATCCACAATGGACTTGTTAAAGAGACACAAGCGGAAGGTTGTTGCCGTGGCTCTCGTTATCCAAGGATACAGACATCATAAAACCTCCACACAGCAGTGTATGAAAGACCTCTGGTGAAAAGTCTTTTGTGAAAACTAAGGGATAAATATCTGCCAAACAAGTTGTAAAAGAGTCATGAAGTCATAAAGCTATAAAAAAACACTTACAAACTGTTATTGGTGACATTATTCCCATCCCTACAGGCAGATATGTAATATGAAATAATCACACTGATGTTTTAAGAGTGTACATTCACCAGAATATATGCATTGTTGTGTTCATTACCCCAGAATTCAAACAATCAAACAATGAACAAGAAAACTCGCTCATCTGTTGGTTAATGCAGGACAACTTCTGTTTCCAAGCAAAACATGGAGCTGCGTCAAATCCTATCCTTTTTTAGTTTTTTATTTAGTTTTATGCAAACATTTGACACATACACATGCGTATGTTTTAGGTGTGTTTACCCTTAATGCTCTGTGTTGTACCCACAATGCCCTGCGTTGTAGTCCGCTTCCTGCATTTGGTTCACTTGAAGCTAACTGAGACCTACGTTTCGAGGCGGACCAGAGTTCGCTTCTTTGATGCGCATCAGAGTTCGGTTGTGCATTCACACTTTCTGAGAAAACTAACACACTAGGGTTAGAAGAAGTAAGAAGGGCTGGTCTAAATGCATCCTTCAAGATAACTGTAGATAACCACATGTTCTTAGAAGAACAATTTGATTTGAGGGATGTTTGAATGTAACATTAGATGTTATACAGTGTATCTTTCAGCAATTTGGTATACTGTAAAATAATAAAGAAATGTATCATGTTCAACTTTACTGGCTTAGAAACATAAATTACATATATTTTGAGCAGGATTTACCAAAATATTAATGCCAATTTATACAAATGTATTGCCAATATCACAACCAGTAACTGGTTATTATTTCTGTGTGTGTGTGTGTGTGTGTGTGTGTAGGTTGGTTGATGTTGACAGTCATACAATGCGAGCCCTTGTTGAAGCCCTTGTTGAAGCCCTTTTTGAAGCCCTACTTGCTTTATCTTGAACTGATCTGACATCTGCAGCGAGCTCCTTACGACGATTTCTCCTTACACAGAAAAATAATGAGCCCGGGTTTTTGAGATATTGATCTGAAAACTCACTGGAGCTGTGATTATTATTATTTTCCACATCTTATCTTTATTTCCCCCAGTAACAAGAAACAGCTGAGCGTTCAGTAATGGCGTATGTGTGTTAGATGACTGCTGTGTTTGTGATGACGCCCGACTCTAAATTTATCCTGAAAGTTCGAGTCATAGCACAGTTATTTATTTGTCATTTCCTTTTCCCTGTGTGTGTGTGTGTGTGTGTGTGTGATTTCACAGGAATTGGTGTGCTTATGTGGTGACTCGCACAGTTAGCTGTGTGATGGAGGACGGGGTGGAGACGTACATAAAACCGGATTACCAGCGCTGCACCTGGGGACAGTGTCCTAGAGTTGCGTGAGTATCTTTTATTCTCTCCTCAAGTACAGTATCCCAAATTTCCTCCGTTTCACTCTTTGCCACTGGAATTTAATTTCTGAAAATGCTTCTCCAACTTCCTGTCATCAGTTCCACTGAATGTTTTCTTTTTTCTTTCTGTACTCTCTGTACAAACCATGAATCATCTTTCCCGCTCTCCTTCTGTGGACAGTGGCTTCAGTCAGATTTTCATTTTCAGTCCATATTTCACTCAGCAGCTTGAACTGTGCTTGTGTGAATCTAAACATCCACATATACAGGAACTACTAAAACTGATGCTGTTGAAGCAGGATCGCTCGTAAAATAATGTAATAAATTATTAATAATTAGGAGTTTTTATTGCAGGTTATTAAATACTCAAGTTTTGAGATTGCGTGTCTCTGTACTGAGCTGCTGATATTCACACACATATGATATTATTGCATTTATTAGGTCGAGATTAAGGGGAAACTTGGCAGAGACTCTTGCAGACCTGGTTCCAAATTGTTTATTTATAATGTTTTCTTCATCTAAATTCACTGAAATCCACCAGCCTTTGGGCTCCATCCCTCCCTGATGTAAACATGGCGCGACAGTCAATCAGTAAAGCCGACTTTAAGGTAAAAACTAAGCTCGTTTTAATGAGAAACAGGTCACGCCATAACACGATAAGTCATGTTATCTGATATCAGATCAGTTAATCCTTAATAATCAGCGCTTATTATTTGACCTGTCAATCTCTGTAATTAACTGAAGTTCACTAGTTTAAAGGACAGGTTTGCCTGGTGCAGACATGAGGATATAAATACTGGAGCAAACTTACTGTAGCTGTGATTGTGTGAGTTATTTTTCCAGGTGTTTTGGTGCAAGACAACATCAGTCAAGATGTTTTTCCTCCTTTTGAAGTTCTCCAAAGACTCTGACCCTGACCTGTCTGCCTGATCCCCGTGTCTGCCCGGGACCACGGCCTAAAACCTGGGCTATGCTAAGAATGAAGCTGAGATTCCAGACACCACAGCCTCGTATCCCTCGCTGTAAAAACAATTACTTCTTCTTACTCTTTGTATGACTCTGCTCCTTTCTTTGACGTCTTTCACTAGCTCTACAGAACTCCGCCTCCCTCCATCTCTCAAGCCCTGTTTTTGTTTTTCCTCTGAGAGTTTGTTGGATTCCTTTTTCTCACGCTCTCAGCGCAGGGAGCTGGAACACCAGATCTTTTCAGTGGCACAGTAACAGCTCTGAAATACCTACAGTGACATTTGTGGGTTAGCAAAAAAAAAGTGTGAGCAACCTGCTGAAGTCTCACAGTCAGGGCTTGTTAACATGACTCTGACGCTGCTGTTAATCTTCATGGCGACTTCCAGCCAATCTTAGTCTGTTTATTGCAGACTAGGGGTCCCTTCTGTGGCAGAGTTGAATAGCACATTAATGATACGACCAGAGAGCAGCGTTCCAACTAAAACATTCATATCTCTTTTCTGAGGACTCATCTGTGAGCGAGAAGATTTAAGTCTGTCCAGCAGATTCATTTGGAAACTGGGACAGAAATAATAGTTAAAGTTTATAAAGCTCTCTTAACCTCATCCATCATAAGTGCATGATTTGTTGCTATTTCCAATCATCTAATGACTCGCACATTAATATAAAGACAGTACAGTCATTATACTCCAGTAAAGGGTTCATGGACAGCTGGTCCTTGACTTGGTTGTCAGGATCCCACCACAAATTTGAAATCTCATTGTATAGCATCCTGGCACCAGTCGACTTTGCTCAATTCTCAAGTGAGGCAGAAGATTTAACGTATAAATTATTTGTTAGTCGCTCTGTGACACTGTAGAAACACAGTGGTGGTTGTACAACATCTGTGTTAACTCTCATACAGTACCTTTAACCCTCTTATGACCATCATAATATTCCGGCTGCCTGGGTTTATTTTGATTTTATGTTCTGTAGAAATCTGCCTTCTGCCCCTTTTTCCAAGATAACTCTCACTTCGATATCTGGCAGTTATTCAACTATTTAAGAATTACGGTAGTGAGAAGCTGAATCTTGTCTGTGATTGGACGGTCGATCCGTGGAAGTCCTGAGGGCTACTGTAATGACAAGTATAAGGGTGCAAAGCTCTATTTCTCTGCTTTCCGGTATCCATCCATCTATCCATCTTCTGCCATTTTATCTTCCATATGAGGGTCATGGGGGTTGCTGTGCCAATCTCAGCTGACATAGGGCGAAAGGCGGGGTTCACCCTGGACAGATTGCCAGTCCATAGTTTTTCGAATTTTCGAGATATCACAAACAGTCGAGGAGTTACGGTAATGAGAAGTATTTGTAACAGAAAGGTTAAAATGGTAGTGCGTAACTTTCAAATATAAACAAATCAAGTCAGGTCTGATAGTATTGCTTGACAGTGCCCATTGTCAGATGAAGGACACAGCAAATAAATAACGTTCCATAATTTCTGTTCACTAATGCCAAACAGAGGCAGAATAATAACATCAATAACAACAAAAACCTACACACTGCAGCTTTAACACAAGGTGAGCTTTGTAAATATGTGGTCATAAATATCAATGTTTAAAATTGTCAATGAAAATGAACTCAAATGAAAAGTCACAACATGAGTCATTTCTGGACGGTCCGTCCTCTGAGGATTATACAGATCATAATAATAATCATAATTAAAGTGGTGGACAAACATAGTAATCTATATACAGGGATGATGAAGATTTTTCTTCATCCGAAGCCTGTTCTCTTAGGTCTATTGAGTGTAATTTGTCAGCATGTACATATCTGTAGCACCACGATGTTCATAATGCTTTAAAAAAACTTTTACAGATTTTACAATTATCAAGAAAACTACATCTCCTCCTCCTTGGATGTTACACTTGGCCATATTACGATTTCAATAACATTTCAATGAATTGTTGCCCTACACGCATCCAATCCAATCCAACTTTATTTGTTAAGCACTTTAAACAAACCACAGTGGACCAAAGTAAAATAAAAGACATAATAAGTAAATGAGATAAAACAGCTTAAAATAAATAAAAAATCATAAAAACACAATAAGAAATAGCAGCCATACAATAAAAAACAATACAATCAATAAAAAAATAAAAATAAATAAAAAGAATAAAAATAAACGTCTCATAAAGTGTCAAAGGCCAAAGAGAAAAAGATTTAAAAACAGACATGAAGCCACATCTCTGGCAAAAATCAAATGTCTAAATATGATGTCGTAACTTTCGTCCACAGCTACCGGACATACAGGAGGCCGAGGTATAAGGTAGCTTACAAGATGGTGACAGAAATGGAGTGGAAGTGTTGCCATGGTTACTCCGGGCAAGACTGCCATGATGGGCCACAGGTAACCACCACCACCAACACTCAGGTCAATGCAGGGCGACCTCGCGTCACACAGACGGGCTTCAACACAGGTGGCGGGCAGAGAGGAGAAGGTAGGGGAAATGAAGATGCTGTCATATTTAAACTGCATGCACTAAAGCGGAACTTTGGCTGCTTTTTCACCTATTTCTCACCACTGCAAACATCCATCCATTGTCTACCGCTTTATCCTCACTGTCATAAGAAGTCGCTGCTGACGCTCCCCCTCCCTTCCCCTCTCCTGGCCATGTGCATTTGTTGTCCACAGAGCAGATGTCCACGCTGCACAGCTTCTGTGTTTTTTCAACTCTCACCATTAGGGGAAAAACCGGCAGTCCCATGTTTACTCATGTGTGGCCCCTCGCTCAGCTCGGGTGTGTGTGTGTGTGTGTGTGTGTGTGTGTGTGTGTGTGGTTTCGTGAAGCAATGCACGTTTCTTACAAGAACCGAGACTTCACAAGATCCCCGGATTCTGAGGACTCCAGGCTGGTTTTCTGCTAACAGATGGTAGGGAGAGTGGAGGCAGCCCCCCCATCTCCATGCAACAAGACATTTAACCATCACAATGACCCCAAAGCTGTTCAATTAGTTCTGCTTTCAAAGTCTAATATGCAGAACTCTAGTTCCACTAGTCAAAGCTACTGAGTACACGTCAGACCAAAACAAAAAGTGCTTGTGCTATCACACCTATTAAGCCAGTTACTATTAAAAACAGACATGAAACATAATGTATGCATCAAGTGACTCATGAGTCCAGAAGGAGAAGGGGCCCCTTCTCTACCTGTGAGTCATTTTGGAGCCCAGTCATAGTTTGTAGAGAGCTCCATTTGCAGAAATACAAAGGTAGATTTAATCTAGTGCAATCTCTGTATGTGTTTGAAGACAAAGAACAAGCTTTCAGCTGAGAAACTACTTTCTGCCATGTGGCTGTCACTCCCACTACTCAACTGCATGCCTTATGCATCTCATTACTTCCTATCTGTGTTTACTGTCGCATTAAAGTGAACATTTTAAGCTCTCAGAAAACCTTTGTGGTCTTGAATGTGACAGTCTGAGTGTTGAAAAGGGCTGAACACGGTAAACATCCCCATTTGAAAGCAGGATATTTATAAACAGGATCCAACAGGTTCTCAAACGCAGCTGCCGGGCCGGCTACCTAAACACAGCTTCAAACTTCATCTTTGTTTCAAGGTATCTTGTGAGGGCCGAATATTGCATATTGGACCTTTAAGGATCCAGATACTGTAAGCTTTATTCATTTTGTAAAATTGTGTTTTAAACATTTATGAGAGAGAGAGAGAGAAAGCGTGGGCTCACCTCTCAGGAAGTCTTATAAGCCAAGCAAAACGAAGACTTCTAATAATAAATGGAACATGATGCTCGCTGAGACACAGCTGGAGATCTCGTAAATCCAATATGCCCTTGATTCCAATCTCATTTTTGTCTCTATAATAATAGATATTACAGATAATAGGCAATAGCTCAGGACTATCTTATAAACACTATAACTCTAAATATAATTCATGAAGAGTGTAACACTCAGAGACCTAATATGCTTCATTCAGGCAGACTGTTTGGGTTTCACAAATATGTGACCTTTTTCACCTTCATCACCTTTTTCCAACTGAGACCGACCCTATGAAAACAAGGAGTCAGTCGATGATTGGCAGTTGTGTTCATGTGAGGCCACCATTGCTCTTCTTAACAGGGTTTTCTGGACAATAAAGAACTCATATCTTTACATTGTGATGGTCCCATGCTTTGTGACTTGAGCATGTCACAAATTCATCCTCTTCCTCACTAACCCTTCATTTCCCTTGTTCCAAGGTGACTCGGAGAAGATTAAACAGCTGGAGGAGACGATCCGCGGTCTGAGCAAAGACCTCCACAACATGCAGACCACCATGCACGGCATGAACCAGAGGCTGTACGTGAATGTTGTCTTCAATATGTTACATGCACTGTGAAGAAAGTCCTGAGAAACACTGGAAAAAGCTCAAAATACAAACTCATACCACTGATGCTGAAGGACAGGCAGTGTGTGTCTTTTCCTGTTTATTAATGTTTATTGCTGCAGGTCAGTTTATAGTGAGAGGATTAACTTGTTTATTAACACATACATTGAGATTGGTAATTAGTTTAGGAAGACATACATCACTCTGTCTGTTATTGTGCTTGTCATAGCAGAATGAGAATGAGTCTTCCCACCCAACCACATTCATGTATACACAAAATATTATGTTAAAACATTTTTCCTCTGATGTTATTTATTTAACACGTGCCTCTTTCACACCATAGCTACATCATTATGGGATATCTCTTCCTCTATGTAGGTCTGGTCTGAGTGGATCAATTGTCCCCGCTGATTCAGCTCAGCCACACATGAAAGAAACCATCAACAGCATCCAGACGAAGCTGGACCACCTGTATAACAGGACGCAGGTGGGCTATCTGCGTTCCTGCCTGCTCACTTACACGTCTGCATCTTGCATGATGAGCAGTTCATGTGAACATTTGGTTGTTCGTAGGTCCATGATCAGACTCTGCTCACCATCAACAACCACCTGGTGAACGGTGGGGGCAACGAGCTGGATGGAGCTGGCACAGGAGGAGGAGGTGGAGGAGGAGCTGCGGGGAACCAGCTGAACTCACTGAAGGAGGAGATACTGACAGAGCTTGAGAGAAGAGTGTCTCTGTCCTGCTCCGCCTGCCAGGTGAACCTCAATACATAAAAATTCTAATGGAAATATCATGCTACAAGAATAACAAAGACTTAAAAAAACTGTTTGTTTGCTTCTAGTAGTGGTCTAATCAGTGATTTCTGCTGCCTGAAGCCATTAAACATAATGGCAGGCACATGTATCCCTAGTGGTTTTAGCGCTCCTGCTAAAACCTCTGCACAAACTAACAATAAAACTAAAAAACATCATTTATCATCCTGGAAAAGAGGGGAGAAAATCTGTTTTCCACCTGTTTACAATAAATGCTGCACTGTGGGTTTTTTTCTGCGGTTTATCGAATTTTACTACATCAAACCGATCACTTCCTGTGTGCGGTGTGGGAATGTCATCAAATGACGCAAGAACTAGAGAAACACAGACTCTTGTGGAGGCCTAATCAGAATTGTGTGAGCTCATAGGACAATGGGGTTATTTAGTCTGAATATAAAGTTGCACACTGCAGTTTTAAGTGATGTCACACATGAGTCAGCAGCATTTGTGCTGAAGGCTACAATGTTGGGAGTGAAAGAAAATATGGAGCTCATCATCATCAGTGGCTTACTCATCACGTCTGCTTGAGGCAGCATAATCTCAATCCAGACTCAGTGAGGGGATAAATTACAGATGTGCACTTCACAGCTCTTATGTCTCAGGGTCACTTTATAAATCAGTAGATAAAGGTTACTTTCAAATCAGCCCAGGACACTGCACTCACATTTATGCATAATCTGTATGCTTTAAAGTGGGCGTGTTTAACTCCGTCTCTCATGAGAATATGAAATCCTGTTGTGAAGACTCCAAATATGTGATTTGTTTGGACGTCCCCTGCAGTCAGGCTCCTATTGGATGACACTAGCTGTCAATCATACTGGTGTCCACTCATATGTGCTATGTGTTTATTGTTTTTTTGTCTGAATGAGGGCATGATCTAAAAAACTGACATCATGTTCTTCTCCTGAAGACCTAAAACTAGGGATTGAGGATTTGATTGAAATTAAGCTACTAGTGATGCTCGGGTAGAACCACATGTATGAATAACCTCTTCCTACACAAGTGCCTGGGATATGGAAGGATCACTCAGGACAGTACTCAGATCGAGACATCCTGATTATTGTAGTACTATAAGATATAAATAAAGCCTAAATAAAATGAAAGGATTCTTAAACTTCCTCCAGTTTGGGTTGTTATATATACTGTGTATTTGCAGGTCATAAAAATCTCCACATCACTACAACCTACACGTCTGAGGGGAAAAACACTCACAGTCCCTGTATGTCCTGTTTGTTTCAGGCTGGTGTGGAGGACCTGAGGCGCCAGCAGCAAGAAGACCGGGAGAGGATCCAGGCCCTGGAGAAACTGCTCAGTTCTATGGACCAGCACTTGAGGCAGAGCGTGGAAATTTCCCACAGTGAGACTGAGCGCTCCCAGGCCTGCTGTAAAACAGTCTCAGAGTTTGAAAAGAAGCTGTCTGATGTAGAGGTCCGAGTCACCTCCACTGCAAACAAATGTGAAACCATTAAAGGACGCCTGGACAAGGAGCTCGCCGGGACGGGTGGAGGAAAGGGAAAAGTGACGGAGGACAGGTTGAATGGCAGACTGAGAGAATTAGAGAAGAGGGTGAACAACACTGTGAGGAAGATAGAGCAGAGGTGCACTAATAGTGGGAACAACATAAAGGACAGTGTCCAGAGAGACGTCACACAGCTGCGTAACATGGTCCTCACTCAGATGGATGACCACACCATTAAGATAGGCCAAATAGAGCTGGACGTGGCCGTCCTCGGAGACACAGTGAGGGATCACAGTCGACGTTTAGGTCAGCTGGAGAACATTACAACGATTTTAGACCGAAGATTAACGTCAATCACAAACATGTGCAATGAGACCTGTGGGCCGAATGGAAAAGGAGAAAAGACTGAGGACACTGTGAAAACACTAGAGTGGAGAGTTGTGGCCAATCAAGAGGACATCCAGAAGTTTGACACCAAGTTAAATGATTTGTCTGTGTCAGGAGACTCCTTAAGTGACAAAGTGATCACCTTAACGGATGACGTCAAAAAGATCATTGCGGTGACCGGGCTAAACGGTGAGCGCTTTAATCGGATTGTCTCAGAAGTTGATGAGCTGGCCCGTAGTTTTGAGGATTGCTCGATTTGCAGCTCAGTAAGAAACGATTTGCTCTCGCTGACCAACACCACCATCAGCGGCCTCAGCATGTGCCAGTCAGAGCTGACCGACCTGAGGAGAAAAGTGGATTCTGGAGAATCTGCGTGCTCTCAGGTGTGCTCTAACCTTCAGGAGGAGGTGGGACGACTCCGAGAGGAAGTGGAGGAGTGCACAGGACAGTGTAAAACCAACATCAATGACCTGGAGAAACGCCTGGATGGTCACACTGTCCACAATGGGAGATTAGGAGGGGATCTGAAGTCCATCCAAGGAGAACTTGCTGGGGTCATCGTCACATTCAACTCCATTAATAACACGCTGAAGGGCCTGGGAAGGACTGTGCACACACATGGGAACACGCTGACTGATCTGACCAACAGCAAGGATGACATCATTTCCGAGGTAAGATGGTGAAATGGTGAGCATAAAATTACTGCCACTCATAGTGACATTTACAAGGACGCTTGCGTACGATCTTTCATGGCATTAAAGTTAGGGTGTGGAATGTTTCAGTCGCCTGTGCACTGTTCGAAAAATGTGTCATGCTTGATCTTGCTGGTCTGCTGTAGAGAACGGTGGCACAGGATGGTAGACCTTGTAAAGCAAGACCCTTACTCTAAAGTACATATAAAAGGCTTATTCTAAGGCTACAAAAAGCAAATGATTCTTGTTTTAAAGCAAGTTTACGCCACTAGCTTTTCCTTGTTCAACTTATCCAAGGACTCTTTCAAGAGATGGAGCAGAAACTACTGATATCTCTTGCAGATCTTGTCCAAACACCACCAAGGTTAACACTACACACACTGGTGTCTTTAGTTAGTCACCTGCCAAGTTTGACGCCAGACAGATGTTCCTTGAATTAATTAAGAGATTTGTTGACATCCCGATAGGCATGTTTAAACAAAAACTTTAAAATAATAAAGGAAATAGGCAGGTGTCCGTGGCCCTCAGACTATGAGAGTAAACACAACCAATCACTTCAGTCATATTGCATTGAATGACTGGCACAGAGAAAGTGCAGCCAAACCTGGAGACAGTTTCATTTTTATTTTTATTCCAGACTATTGGACACAAACGTTAATCATCCATAAACATAAATTCATGTTGCCGTACAATGGCCCAGAGGCCCGGTCTGACCAAGTTTGCATGTTCTCCTCGTTTTCTCCGGTTTCCTTCCACGGTCCAAACTTGCAGAGGTTCACTGGACTAAACTGAATATGAATTAGTAATATAAGAATGTAAAATGAGATGAGGTAAATATTTATTCATGCCTGAAGAGGTTAAAGTATCAAGGATTTCACAGTATATATATATATATATAGTATCTGTAGTAAAAGTCTGAACCTGCTGTAAACACAACTAAATGATGACATTCTCACACTGAAAATGTTGTTTATTAAGTAGATCATCGCCATCCTAGTTTCACTAAAACCCCCGATATGGGCCCAGTATCCTACCATGCAGCGTACTTGAGTGATGCCTCATGGTTAAAACGGGAAAAGTCAGAAAAATAATCAAAACTCTATACTTAAACCCCCCTTGATTCTTGTCTTGTAAACACTTGTGACCCTTTTACATTTTTCTCGTGACCCCGTGTTGGAAACCACAGATCATAATAAACTACAAAAAAAAAAGAGATCAAGCTACCTTTACAAGAACGATTGTGTTGTTTCACTGATGCTCTGCAAGAACAATATTATGTCAATCAAACATTTCTCCCAAAAATGTCTCGGCCAATATGTTGGCAGTCTTATTTTCCCATAATATTATTGTAGTTACAAAAATATTTGAGTCTTGTTGACAGACATGGTTTAGATAATACGCCATAACATATACTGTATGTGTGTATAAGATACTATAGAAAACAATGGAAGCAAAGACGTGAAGAAGTATATTTATAGTAGAACTTTGTCAAAGGAAGCTCATCCAAAAAAACATACATTAATATCTCGTTTGTTGTCAAGGTGAACAACCTGCAGACGGAGCTGATGGAGCACGTTGACGACTCAAAGGTTCGACTCGACAGCTTGGGTAACGAAATCCAAATAATCACGAGCAACTATGTGAAGGAGGTGACGGAGTGCCGGCGGACCAGCGAAGGCCTTGATCGAAGAATCACCACGCTGGAGTCAGTGTGTGTACACACCGACTCCTTTTCAGACGGCCTGGACGGGATCAAGGACGGACTGGACGGACACGTGACAGAGCTTTGGAGTAGCATTAATGGACTCAACGTCACGGTGACATCTCAAGGAGACGTTATCCACCACATCCAGCACGTACAGCTGGAGAACGTCCACAACAAGATACGCGGGCTGAATTCCTCAGTGCTCGACTTGGCCAGGGAGTTCCACAGTTTCCTAGAACAGGACTTCATGGGTAAGTTAGAGAGCTCGAACAAAGGGCATGAGACTTGACAAGGGATAATAACTCAGTTGAAAGACGACGAGGACGAGGGAAGAAAAATAGACCATAAGAAAGTCCAGCCTGTTTTCCTCATCCTCAAACATTTACTTAAAAGCTCGTAACATCTGCAATCTCTCTGAAGAGCAGTTTTTGTAAACACAGGGGTGAAAGGCACATCCTGAGTCATAGCAGGTTAAATGTCTCTGCTTTCTTGTCTTATTCTACATGTTTTTGGAATTTTCTGAAGAAACTCTATTTATGTTGGAGAAAAAAAAGACGTTTAGTATCCTCTCTCATTCTTTCTCTCCACATTTGACTCTCCCTAGGTCCACCAGGTCTGCCAGGACCACGTGGAGAGACTGGCGGGCGTGGAGTCCAGGGTCTTATAGGACCTCAAGGGAGGGTGGGACCCCCAGGCAGAGAAGGCAAGCAGGGGCCAGTGGGACCACCAGGTAAAAACAACAAACTTTGTTTATGCTTTGTGGAATTTCATAAAAATCACTGATTTATAAGTTTACAAGTGGTTTTAACTGTTTTTCTGCTCATGTAGTGGAAATACTATATGATAAGTGGATGATTAACTCTCGTTCTCTCTTTCATCTTCTCAGGTCTCAGAGGTGAACAGGGTACGTGTTGTTGTTTTTTTACTAGACAGCATGCTCTGATCTTTATATTACACTAACTCCCACTCTGTTTCTTCCTCCATGACCAGGTGCTGCAGGGTCCGATGCCCACGTGCCACGCCTTTCTTTCTCGGCTTCACTGACTCGTCCGATGAGACGCGCGGGAACCATCGTGTTTAACGAGGTCTTTGTCAATGAAAACAATGTCTACAATCCAAGAACAGGTCAGTTTTATCATTCAGTTGGAAGATGGGAAATACATGTGGATCGCTTTACTTGCTTGAGTTGATAGAGTTGAACTTGAGCAAAAACATTGACGTTACGCAAGGTTCCCACGCACTGAGATTCTTTCATCGTCCAGACGTTGAAATAGAAAGAGAGAGAGAGAGAAAGCAAAGACGGAGGGGGCTCAGCATGAACTGAGCAAGAACGTTGGACTACCCACTACCTAATGAAGATAATGTGTGTGTCACTTGGTTTGTTGGTTGCACTGGTTTGAATGAGAGTGGGCTGTCTGTGTTTCAGGCCACCCTAGTTTCTGTGAGGCAAAAGGTATTCAGTTGGTTTCCGTGACCCAGTCTGAGCGAGGGCCTGTTTGTATTGGTTTTTTTCCTCTGGGTTCTCCAGTTTCCTACAGTCTAAAAACATGCAGCGGTTAATTGAACGCTCTAAATTGCCCATATGTGTGAATATGAGCGTTGGCCCTGTGAAGGACTGGAGATCTGTCCAGGGTGGACCCCACCTTTCTCCAACCCCTGACCCTCATGTGGAGGATAAAGTGGTAGACAATGAATGAATGAATGAAGCCTAGATGCCACAAAATGTAACACAAGTCCAGTCTAACAGTCATGACATAATCACTGTGCAACTGTGTGCACAACCTTTCGGTTGAATGAGACTCAGACAGACGTCAGCGTAAAGGAAAAGCCCAACCTCACAGGTCAATCCTCTAAATAGTTATGGTTGCTAGATTCGGGACTTATTTGACATAAAAAGAAAAAGAAAAAAAAACAGCTAAATGAGTCTGACAATGTTCCAAGTTGTCAACAGTGGCTGTAAAAGCCACGCTGATTATGTAGTAATAACTGTTTGTGCCAAACCATGTTGGAAAAGCCATGAGCAATGGGAACATTCCAAAACAGTCAATCGGTCTGAGCAGTCAGTGACTGAACACTGGTGCTGCTGTTGCAGCCCAGACAAAAAACAATATTGCAACTGCAGATTCATATTGCCAACATTATATAAACAACATATTTCTGTGAGAATTCATTTGAAATGAAAGCAGTTTCATTTGTCTTGCTCACAGCTGTGCATTTCTTTAGATAAGCTCAAACGACACAGAAATAACACATCATTCTTCCTGCCTTTAAAGCTGATTGGTCAATTTTTCTCTCACTTTTCTCAGCTAGTTGTTTGGAACTACCCTATTTCACTCATGAGAGCACCAGAATGTAAAGTTAATAACATTATGTAACTTCAGGTGGGTTGTTGATGTTATTATTGTTTGTGGACAGAAGCAATGTAACATGACTTCTTAATCTAATGTTTGTGTTTATGTACTGGTAACGCAGGAGTGGGCGGGGACAAGGAGCATTTATCCCATCAACTGTTGAACAACTGGGATTTTTAACAGTAGAATTCACATGTGAAAAGTTCCCACCTCTTTGCAGTAATCTCGTTTTACTTGCATTATCACCGCCATCTGTCTTGTACTGATGTCTAATATGGGATTGTCGCCGGGCAACACAAGAGCTAAACACTGCTATACTGACAAACACATGGAGACTCATATGGAGCTGATAGTCTAATCTAAGCTGTATTCACACCAAATCCTAGTTTGTTTGCTTGGAACGTCTGGTTCGTTAGGGTAGGTCTGAACCGTACTCTGATCCGCACCAAAGAAACAAACTCTGGTCCACCTGAAAACATAGGTCTCGGTTCACTTCAAGCTAACCGAATGCAGGAAGCGGACTACAAAGCAGGGCATTGTGGGTAAACACAACCAAAACAGACTATTAGGTGTGAATATGACTTTAATCAACATTGGGTGAACTCATTTGACGATGGTTTGAATTTAACAGATGATTATTTTATTATTTACTTGCTACATTTATAAGTTTTCAAGCAAACTATACATTTGGAAGCAATTGATTCAAATGAAACTATCCTTGTTACTTGTATCAATTTCCCAGGTTACTTCACTGCTCCTGTGAGTGGAAAGTACTTCTTCAGTGGTATTCTTACGGGCCACAAGAACGTGAAGATCGAGGCCGTGCTGTCCAAGTCCAACACCGGCGTGGCCCGCGTGGACTCGGCCGGGTATCAGCCAGAAGGCCTGGAGAAACCCATGGCAGAGGCCAAACACATTCCCGGAGCTGTAGCCGTCTTCAACATCATCCTGCCCATGGAGGCTGGGGACACCGTGTGCATCGACCTCGTCACTGGGAAGCTGGCCTACTCCTCTGAACCTCTGACCATCTTCAGCGGGATGCTGCTGTACCAGACCGTCTGATCACACGTGGTTTATTTATGACTAGTCAGTCCGGGTGAAACCGTCAGCACGCAACTGGACTCTTAAAGAGACAGAGACATTGACTGAGTCATCAAGAAGACTGACAAATGTGGACTGGATTCATTCAGCAAGACAATAGAGAATATACTTATACATCTTATTTTGTTAAGAGAGAATGAAAAAGGAAACTAATGTTCAGTCACAGTGATCTGTGTTTCACAGCTTTAAGGAAAACTTTGTTGCCACTGTGGGGTTTTCATGTCATTCTATACGTAACGTGCTATAAACTTGAATTCTTTACTGATTACACAATATTAGCCGTCAGGCCTTACAGGTGTTAATGAAAGGCTACTTACTCAGATGATACAAGATAAAATACACGTGTGTTTGTTTTGTTTTCCACACACAGACACTATCAAGACTGTTATGACACATTTCTGCCCCCAGTGTGTTTTGTAGTTTGTTTTCTTTCTTTTTTTTCGCTCAGTTTCACTTTGACCGCAAGCAAATTCCCAGAAACATAATGCTGAAAAGACATTCACAGTGATGTAGGTGGAGTGGGGCACAGTCCAAACCACTATTCTTCAGAGGGGAAATCTGAAATGAAGTCACAGACAGTTCAGAAACCGCAGGATTTCAGAAATCGGACGTCAGCAAAACAATAAGACCATTTTAGGAGGGATAATAAGAAGATTGAATGGCCAAGGGGAAAGTGTGGGGATTTCTGTTCTCTGACCTAATAAGGCCCATCTAAATTCTCTGGAAGATCAGACAGTTACAGTTTGGAGTCCACATTACATTGAAGTATTTATGTAAAGCTAACAATAACAAACGAAGAAGCTACACATACCATTGTCTCTGTGCTGCGAATCCCTAGCAACCTTTCATCCTCCGTTTAATTGAAAAGCTTCCAAATGAAAGTATGTGCAAGTTATATTATAAGTCTGTAGATATTCTTGAGTGGATTTTTTTTAAAAGGAAGATTGCACATTTTCTATACACATACGGCATTATATTATGGTGGAAGTGACACATTAATATCAGCTTATCAGGGTTTGCTCATATTCTGACACTTGTTTTCATCAGTGTTAAGTGTGGAAATGTATTTTTGTGCTTCCAGGACTTATAACGTGTAACCATAAAGGAGTGTAAATATTTTTCATCTGTTTTGCCCTTATAAGATTTTTATGAATTGCCACTTCACTTTGCCAGGTACTGTACATGTTTTGTATGATTTGACCACGTGTGCCTCAAATACAGCTACCCTGTTTTTACACAGCTGATGTCAACAGTCTCCCTGTTATCAGGATTCTTTTATTGGTGCCAGACTTTACACACTGTTGGACTTCTCTTCTGTAATCTAGCACTTTTGTTTAGTTTTTCACAAATACACACAGCTGGCTTAATTCTGCTTCGAGCGCTGACGTGAACCTCTCCTATGAGTGAAGCCCTCGTATGCTGCGCTGCAGTGACACCCTGTGTTCAGTGTCGTCACTACCTTCATTTTAGATAGTTTAAGACTGCACGGAGAAGGACAGGGGCTTCAATCTCCCCTCTATTCCTGATGCATTCATAACTTTATGAAGCAAGAAATGTTGGAAAGAAAAACTGGAAAAAGTAAAGGATGGATTAGGATTACATTAACTCGGGTTGTAGCCAAAAGAAATAGGGTTTGTACCCTCTGCTCAAAAAGCTCACGCTAAGATCAATCATATAATCAAAATGAGCCTAAATGACACATACTCAAACCAAAACAGGTCATGCTCGTTCTGGGCTGATTCACTACTTTAATTTGGTCCAATTGATTGATAATTATCAAAAATGTTATTATTGCTCAAGAAATTATCTATTTAATTGTATGTTATTTTTTTTTTTTAGAATCCTATCTAAGAAAGGGAGAGTGGGCAGTGGCCTATACTTGTTATTCTGAAGGACAGGAGCGATTACTCACTGCATGCCCGACAGAGACCAGGAGGTGCCAGAGACTAATGATGATTTTGTAATATATATCAATCGTTTGATCAATTTATGGGCTGGAATTTACCTATTAAAGTTTCTTTCAAACACTTAATAGGAGGTGGATAGTGTTGCTGAAGTGAATAACACTAGTAGAAGAAGTAATGGATAGTTAAATCCAGTAGATGGCAGTAATGCAACATAACATTGAACGCTACTAAGAAGCTTACATTTATTTATTTTATTTTTTTCAAATTCATTTAAAAAATACATTTGTTGAGTCTTCTAAAATATGTCTGGTGATTCACTTGGAAGTTATTTTCTTTTTATGGTTTTAGTCACCATTTCCTTCTGTCTACTAAGAGTCGCTTATTAGTTAGTTAGTTAGTTAGTGACTCAGTAAGTTTGTAACTTAGTAGTGGAGTTAAGCAGCAAACTACTTGTAATGTTGCAATACTGCAAAGCATCAGTGATGCTATTTGGAAAAATGTGATTTGTGTAAAAAAAACTGTTTTGCTTTTAAGACCCTGTTACCTCACTATGTCATAAATACTATACTATGACCTTTTTGAGTGATTTTGGACGACATACTATACTATGACTTTTTTGAGTGATTTTGGACGACATACTATACTATGACTTTTTTGAGTGATTTTGGACGATATACTATACTATGACCTTTTTGAGTGATTTTGGACGATATACTATACTATGACTTTTTTGAGTGATTTTGGACGACATACTATACTATGACTTTTTTGAGTGATTTTGGACGACATACTATACTACGACTTTTTTGAGTGATTTTGGACGACATACTATACTATGACTTTTTTGAGTGATTTTGGACGATATACTATACTATGACCTTTTTGAGTGATTTTGGACGACATACTATACTATGACTTTTTTGAGTGATTTTGGACGACATACTATACTATGACCTTTTTGAGTGATTTTGGACGATATACTATACTATGACTTTTTGGAGTGATTTTGGACGACATACTATACTATGACTTTTTTGTCTCATTTTGGACAACATACTATACTATGACCTTTTTGAGTGATTTTGGACGACATACTATACTATGACTTTTTTGAGTGATTTTGGACGATATACTATACTATGACCTTTTTGAGTGATTTTGGACGACATACTATACTATGACTTTTTTGAGTGATTTTGGACGACATACTATACTATGACTTTTTTGAGTGATTTTGTACAACATACTATACTATGACTTTTTGTAGTGATTTTGGACGACATACTATACGATGACTTTTTTGAGTGATTTTGGACGACATACTATACTATGACTTTTTTGAGTGATTTTGGACGACATACTATACTATGACTTTTTTGAGTGATTTTGGACGACATACTATACTATGACTTTTTTGAGTGATTTTGGACGACATACTATACTATGACTTTTTTGTCTCATTTTGGACGACATACTATACTATGACTTTTTGAGTGATTTTGGACGACATACTGTACTATGACTTTTTTGAGTGATTTTGGACGACATACTATACTATGACTTTTTTGAGTGATTTTGGACGACATACTATACTATGACTTTTTTGAGTGATTTTGGACGACATACTATACTATGACTTTTTTGAGTGATTTTGGACGACATACTATACTATGACTTTTTGGAGTGATTTTGGACGACATACTATACGATGACTTTTTTGAGTGATTTTGGACGACATACTATACTATGACTTTTTTGAGTGATTTTGGACGACATACTATACTATGACTTTTTTGAGTGATTTTGGACGACATACTATACTATGACTTTTTTGAGTGATTTTGGACGACATACTATACTATGACTTTTTTGTCTCATTTTGGACGACATACTATACTATGACTTTCTTGAGTGATTTTGGACGACATACTATACTATGACTTTTTTGAGTGATTTTGGACGACATACTATACTATGACTTTTTGGAGTGATTTTGGACGACATACTATACTATGACTTTTTGAGTGATTTTGGACGACATACTATACTATGACTTTTTTGAGTGATTTTGGACGACATACTATACTATGACTTTTTGGAGTGATTTTGGACGACATACTATACTATGACTTTTTTGAGTGATTTTGGACGACATACTATACTATGACTTTTTTGAGTGATTTTGGACGACATACTATACTATGACTTTTTGGAGTGATTTTGGACGACATACTATACTATGACTTTTTTGAGTGATTTTGGACGACATACTATACTAAGACTTTTTTGAGTGATTTTGGACGACATACTATACTATGACTTTTTTGAGTGATTTTGGACGATATACTATACTATGACTTTTTTGTCTCATTTTGGACGACATACTATACTATGACGTTCTTGAGTGACTTTGGACGACATACTATACTATGACTTTTTTGAGTGATTTTGGACGACATACTATACTATGACTTTTTTGAGTGATTTTGGACGACATACTATACTATGACTTTTTGGAGTGATTTTGGACGACATACTATACTATGACTTTTTGAGTGATTTTGGACAACATACTATACTATGACTTTTTTGAGTGATTTTGGACGACATACTATACTATGACTTTTTTGAGTGATTTTGGACGACATACTATACTATGACCTTTTTTGGTGATTTTGGACGACATACTATACAGAGATGTTTTTTGAGTGATTTTGGACAACATACTATACTATGACATTTTTGTCTCATTTTAGACGACATACTATATTATGACCTTTTTTAGTGATTTTGGACGACATACTATAATATGACTGACATACAATTGACAAAGCCACGTAGTAATTTCCACATATACAAAAAACACCTTCACCCACAAAAATGTATTTAGTTTAGAAAATATGACTGAATTCTGTTGTATTGATGAACGTCTGATGTCGTGTCTGTCTCTTTGCGTTTTAGTTCATAATAGAACGGGGGATTAGCTCAAATGGTAGAGCGCTCGCTTAGCATGTGAGAGGTAGCGGGATCGATGCCCGCATCCTCCAATTGTGTTTAGCCACTAAACTCTAAGTATTTCCTGAAAATTACAGTCCAAGATATTTCGTAGTAATAGGGCAAAACATGACTTGTGTCCATAGAAATTAATCATTGTGGGTGAATAGTAATGTAGGAATAAATGTAAAGCTTATTTATTTATTTATGGTGATTTTGGACGACATACAGTAGTATACTATGATATTTTTTAGTGATTTTGGACAACATACCTTACTATGACCTTTTTTGGTGATTTTGGACGACATACTATACTATGACTTTTTTGAGTGATTTTGGACGACATACTATACTATGACCTTTTTGAGTGATTTTGGACGACATACTATACTATGACCTTTTTGAGTGATTTTGGACGACATACTATACTATGACTTTTTTGAGTGATTTTGGACGATATACTATACTATGACCTTTTTGAGTGATTTTGGACGATATACTATACTATGACTTTTTTGAGTGATTTTGGACGACATACTATACTATGACTTTTTTGAGTGATTTTGGACGACATACTATACTACGACTTTTTTGAGTGATTTTGGACGACATACTATACTATGACTTTTTTGAGTGATTTTGGACGATATACTATACTATGACCTTTTTGAGTGATTTTGGACGACATACTATACTATGACTTTTTTGAGTGATTTTGGACGACATACTATACTATGACCTTTTTGAGTGATTTTGGACGATATACTATACTATGACTTTTTGGAGTGATTTTGGACGACATACTATACTATGACTTTTTTGTCTCATTTTGGACAACATACTATACTATGACCTTTTTGAGTGATTTTGGACGACATACTATACTATGACTTTTTTGAGTGATTTTGGACGATATACTATACTATGACCTTTTTGAGTGATTTTGGACGACATACTATACTATGACTTTTTTGAGTGATTTTGGACGACATACTATACTATGACTTTTTTGAGTGATTTTGTACAACATACTATACTATGACTTTTTGTAGTGATTTTGGACGACATACTATACGATGACTTTTTTGAGTGATTTTGGACGACATACTATACTATGACTTTTTTGAGTGATTTTGGACGACATACTATACTATGACTTTTTTGAGTGATTTTGGACGACATACTATACTATGACTTTTTTGAGTGATTTTGGACGACATACTATACTATGACTTTTTTGAGTGATTTTGGACGACATACTATACTATGACTTTTTTGAGTGATTTTGGACGACATACTATACTATGACTTTTTTGTCTCATTTTGGACGACATACTATACTATGACTTTTTGAGTGATTTTGGACGACATACTGTACTATGACTTTTTTGAGTGATTTTGGACGACATACTATACTATGACTTTTTTGAGTGATTTTGGACGACATACTATACTATGACTTTTTTGAGTGATTTTGGACGACATACTATACTATGACTTTTTTGAGTGATTTTGGACGACATACTATACTATGACTTTTTGGAGTGATTTTGGACGACATACTATACGATGACTTTTTTGAGTGATTTTGGACGACATACTATACTATGACTTTTTTGAGTGATTTTGGACGACATACTATACTATGACTTTTTTGAGTGATTTTGGACGACATACTATACTATGACTTTTTTGAGTGATTTTGGACGACATACTATACTATGACTTTTTTGAGTGATTTTGGACGACATACTATACTATGACTTTTTTGAGTGATTTTGGACGACATACTATACTATGACTTTTTGAGTGATTTTGGACGACATACTATACTATGACTTTTTTGAGTGATTTTGGACGACATACTATACTATGACTTTTTTGAGTGATTTTGGACGACATACTATACTATGACTTTTTTGAGTGATTTTGGACGACATACTATACTATGACTTTTTTGAGTGATTTTGGACGACATACTATACTATGACTTTTTGGAGTGATTTTGGACGACATACTATACGATGACTTTTTTGAGTGATTTTGGACGACATACTATACTAAGACTTTTTTGAGTGATTTTGGACGACATACTATACTATGACTTTTTTGAGTGATTTTGGACGACATACTATACTATGACTTTTTTGAGTGATTTTGGACGATATACTATACTATGACTTTTTTGTCTCATTTTGGACGACATACTATACTATGACGTTCTTGAGTGACTTTGGACGACATACTATACTATGACTTTTTTGAGTGATTTTGGACGACATACTATACTATGACTTTTTTGAGTGATTTTGGACGACATACTATACTATGACTTTTTGGAGTGATTTTGGACGACATACTATACTATGACTTTTTGAGTGATTTTGGACAACATACTATACTATGACTTTTTTGAGTGATTTTGGACGACATACTATACTATGACTTTTTTGAGTGATTTTGGACGACATACTATACTATGACTTTTTTTGGTGATTTTGGACGACATACTATAATATGACCTTTTATGGTGATTTTTTACGACATACTATACTATGACCTTTTTTGGTGATTTTGGACGACATACTATACAGAGATGTTTTTTGAGTGATTTTGGACAACATACTATACTATGACATTTTTGTCTCATTTTAGACGACATACTATATTATGACCTTTTTTAGTGATTTTGGACGACATACTATAATATGACTGACATACAATTGACAAAGCCACGTAGTAATTTCCACATATACAAAAAACACCTTCACCCACAAAAATGTATTTAGTTTAGAAAATATGACTGAATTCTGTTGTATTGATGAACGTCTGATGTCGTGTCTGTCTCTTTGCGTTTTAGTTCATAATAGAACGGGGGATTAGCTCAAATGGTAGAGCGCTCGCTTAGCATGTGAGAGGTAGCGGGATCGATGCCCGCATCCTCCAATTGTGTTTAGCCACTAAACTCTTAAGTATTTCCTGAAAATTACAGTCCAAGATATTTCGTAGTAATAGGGCAAAACATGACTTGTGTCCATAGAAATTAATCATTGTGGGTGAATAGTAATGTAGGAATAAATGTAAAGCTTATTTATTTATTTATGGTGATTTTGGACGACATACAGTAGTATACTATGACTTTTTTGAGTGATTTTGGACGACATACTATACTATGACTTTTTTGAGTGATTTTGGACGACATACTATACTATGACTTTTTTGAGTGATTTTGGACGACATACTATACTATGACTTTTTTGAGTGATTTTGGACGACATACTATACTATGACTTTTTTGTCTCATTTTGGACGACATACTATACTATGACTTTTTGAGTGATTTTGTACAACATACTATACTATGACTTTTTGTAGTGATTTTGGACGACATACTATACGATGACTTTTTTGAGTGATTTTGGACGACATACTATACTATGACTTTTTTGAGTGATTTTGGACGACATACTATACTATGACTTTTTTGAGTGATTTTGGACGACATACTATACTATGACTTTTTTGAGTGATTTTGGACGACATACTATACTATGACTTTTTTGAGTGATTTTGGACGACATACTATACTATGACTTTTTTGAGTGATTTTGGACGACATACTATACTATGACTTTTTTGTCTCATTTTGGACGACATACTATACTATGACTTTTTGAGTGATTTTGGACGACATACTGTACTATGACTTTTTTGAGTGATTTTGGACGACATACTATACTATGACTTTTTTGAGTGATTTTGGACGACATACTATACTATGACTTTTTTGAGTGATTTTGGACGACATACTATACTATGACTTTTTTGAGTGATTTTGGACGACATACTATACTATGACTTTTTGGAGTGATTTTGGACGACATACTATACGATGACTTTTTTGAGTGATTTTGGACGACATACTATACTATGACTTTTTTGAGTGATTTTGGACGACATACTATACTATGACTTTTTTGAGTGATTTTGGACGACATACTATACTATGACTTTTTTGAGTGATTTTGGACGACATACTATACTATGACTTTTTTGTCTCATTTTGGACGACATACTATACTATGACTTTCTTGAGTGATTTTGGACGACATACTATACTATGACTTTTTTGAGTGATTTTGGACGACATACTATACTATGACTTTTTTGAGTGATTTTGGACGACATACTATACTATGACTTTTTGAGTGATTTTGGACGACATACTATACTATGACTTTTTTGAGTGATTTTGGACGACATACTATACTATGACTTTTTGGAGTGATTTTGGACGACATACTATACGATGACTTTTTTGAGTGATTTTGGACGACATACTATACTATGACTTTTTTGAGTGATTTTGGACGACATACTATACTATGACGTTCTTGAGTGATTTTGGACGACATACTATACTATGACTTTTTTGAGTGATTTTGGACGACATACTATACTATGACTTTTTTGAGTGATTTTGGACGACATACTATACTATGACTTTTTGGAGTGGTTTTGGACGACATACTATACTATGACTTTTTGAGTGATTTTGGACGACATACTATACTATGACTTTTTTGAGTGATTTTGGACGACATACTATACTATGACTTTTTTGAGTGATTTTGGACGACATACTATACTATGACTTTTTTGAGTGATTTTGGACGACATACTATACTATGACTTTTTGAGTGATTTTGGACGACATACTATACTATGACTTTTTTGAGTGATTTTGGACGACATACTATACTATGACTTTTTTGAGTGATTTTGGACGACATACTATACTATGACTTTTTTGAGTGATTTTGGACGACATACTATACTATGACTTTTTTGAGTGATTTTGGACGACATACTATACTATGACTTTTTTGAGTGATTTTGGACGACATACTATACTATGACTTTTTGGAGTGATTTTGGACGACATACTATACGATGACTTTTTTGAGTGATTTTGGACGACATACTATACTAAGACTTTTTTGAGTGATTTTGGACGACATACTATACTATGACTTTTTTGAGTGATTTTGGACGACATACTATACTATGACTTTTTTGAGTGATTTTGGACGATATACTATACTATGACTTTTTTGTCTCATTTTGGACGACATACTATACTATGACGTTCTTGAGTGACTTTGGACGACATACTATACTATGACTTTTTTGAGTGATTTTGGACGACATACTATACTATGACTTTTTTGAGTGATTTTGGACGACATACTATACTATGACTTTTTGGAGTGATTTTGGACGACATACTATACTATGACTTTTTGAGTGATTTTGGACAACATACTATACTATGACTTTTTTGAGTGATTTTGGACGACATACTATACTATGACTTTTTTGAGTGATTTTGGACGACATACTATACTATGACTTTTTTTGGTGATTTTGGACGACATACTATAATATGACCTTTTATGGTGATTTTTTACGACATACTATACTATGACCTTTTTTGGTGATTTTGGACGACATACTATACAGAGATGTTTTTTGAGTGATTTTGGACAACATACTATACTATGACATTTTTGTCTCATTTTAGACGACATACTATATTATGACCTTTTTTAGTGATTTTGGACGACATACTATAATATGACTGACATACAATTGACAAAGCCACGTAGTAATTTCCACATATACAAAAAACACCTTCACCCACAAAAATGTATTTAGTTTAGAAAATATGACTGAATTCTGTTGTATTGATGAACGTCTGATGTCGTGTCTGTCTCTTTGCGTTTTAGTTCATAATAGAACGGGGGATTAGCTCAAATGGTAGAGCGCTCGCTTAGCATGTGAGAGGTAGCGGGATCGATGCCCGCATCCTCCAATTGTGTTTAGCCACTAAACTCTTAAGTATTTCCTGAAAATTACAGTCCAAGATATTTCGTAGTAATAGGGCAAAACATGACTTGTGTCCATAGAAATTAATCATTGTGGGTGAATAGTAATGTAGGAATAAATGTAAAGCTTATTTATTTATTTATGGTGATTTTGGACGACATACAGTAGTATACTATGACTTTTTTGAGTGATTTTGGACGACATACTATACTATGACTTTTTTGAGTGATTTTGGACGACATACTATACTATGACTTTTTTGAGTGATTTTGGACGACATACTATACTATGACTTTTTTGAGTGATTTTGGACGACATACTATACTATGACTTTTTTGAGTGATTTTGGACGACATACTATACTATGACTTTTTTGTCTCATTTTGGACGACATACTATACTATGACTTTTTGAGTGATTTTGGACGACATACTGTACTATGACTTTTTTGAGTGATTTTGGACGACATACTATACTATGACTTTTTTGAGTGATTTTGGACGACATACTATACTATGACTTTTTTGAGTGATTTTGGACGACATACTATACTATGACTTTTTGGAGTGATTTTGGACGACATACTATACGATGACTTTTTTGAGTGATTTTGGACGACATACTATACTATGACTTTTTTGAGTGATTTTGGACGACATACTATACTATGACTTTTTTGAGTGATTTTGGACGACATACTATACTATGACTTTTTTGAGTGATTTTGGACGACATACTATACTATGACTTTTTTGTCTCATTTTGGACGACATACTATACTATGACTTTCTTGAGTGATTTTGGACGACATACTATACTATGACTTTTTTGAGTGATTTTGGACGACATACTATACTATGACTTTTTGGAGTGATTTTGGACGACATACTATACTATGACTTTTTGAGTGATTTTGGACGACATACTATACTATGACTTTTTTGAGTGATTTTGGACGACATACTATACTATGACTTTTTGGAGTGATTTTGGACGACATACTATACTATGACTTTTTTGAGTGATTTTGGACGACATACTATACTATGACTTTTTTGAGTGATTTTGGACGACATACTATACTATGACTTTTTGGAGTGATTTTGGACGACATACTATACTATGACTTTTTTGAGTGATTTTGGACGACATACTATACTAAGACTTTTTTGAGTGATTTTGGACGACATACTATACTATGACTTTTTTGAGTGATTTTGGACGATATACTATACTATGACTTTTTTGTCTCATTTTGGACGACATACTATACTATGACGTTCTTGAGTGACTTTGGACGACATACTATACTATGACTTTTTTGAGTGATTTTGGACGACATACTATACTATGACTTTTTTGAGTGATTTTGGACGACATACTATACTATGACTTTTTGGAGTGATTTTGGACGACATACTATACTATGACTTTTTGAGTGATTTTGGACAACATACTATACTATGACTTTTTTGAGTGATTTTGGACGACATACTATACTATGACTTTTTTGAGTGATTTTGGACGACATACTATACTATGACCTTTTTTGGTGATTTTGGACGACATACTATACAGAGATGTTTTTTGAGTGATTTTGGACAACATACTATACTATGACATTTTTGTCTCATTTTAGACGACATACTATATTATGACCTTTTTTAGTGATTTTGGACGACATACTATAATATGACTGACATACAATTGACAAAGCCACGTAGTAATTTCCACATATACAAAAAACACCTTCACCCACAAAAATGTATTTAGTTTAGAAAATATGACTGAATTCTGTTGTATTGATGAACGTCTGATGTCGTGTCTGTCTCTTTGCGTTTTAGTTCATAATAGAACGGGGGATTAGCTCAAATGGTAGAGCGCTCGCTTAGCATGTGAGAGGTAGCGGGATCGATGCCCGCATCCTCCAATTGTGTTTAGCCACTAAACTCTAAGTATTTCCTGAAAATTACAGTCCAAGATATTTCGTAGTAATAGGGCAAAACATGACTTGTGTCCATAGAAATTAATCATTGTGGGTGAATACTAATGTAGGAATAAATGTAAAGCTTATTTATTTATTTATGGTGATTTTGGACGACATACAGTAGTATACTATGATATTTTTTAGTGATTTTGGACAACATACCTTACTATGACCTTTTTTGGTGATTTTGGACGACATACTATACTATGACTTTTTTGAGTGATTTTGGACGACATACTATACTATGACCTTTTTGAGTGATTTTGGACGACATACTATACTATGACCTTTTTGAGTGATTTTGGACGACATACTATACTATGACTTTTTTGAGTGATTTTGGACGATATACTATACTATGACCTTTTTGAGTGATTTTGGACGATATACTATACTATGACTTTTTTGAGTGATTTTGGACGACATACTATACTATGACTTTTTTGAGTGATTTTGGACGACATACTATACTACGACTTTTTTGAGTGATTTTGGACGACATACTATACTATGACTTTTTTGAGTGATTTTGGACGATATACTATACTATGACCTTTTTGAGTGATTTTGGACGACATACTATACTATGACTTTTTTGAGTGATTTTGGACGACATACTATACTATGACCTTTTTGAGTGATTTTGGACGATATACTATACTATGACTTTTTGGAGTGATTTTGGACGACATACTATACTATGACTTTTTTGTCTCATTTTGGACAACATACTATACTATGACCTTTTTGAGTGATTTTGGACGACATACTATACTATGACTTTTTTGAGTGATTTTGGACGATATACTATACTATGACCTTTTTGAGTGATTTTGGACGACATACTATACTATGACTTTTTTGAGTGATTTTGGACGACATACTATACTATGACTTTTTTGAGTGATTTTGTACAACATACTATACTATGACTTTTTGTAGTGATTTTGGACGACATACTATACGATGACTTTTTTGAGTGATTTTGGACGACATACTATACTATGACTTTTTTGAGTGATTTTGGACGACATACTATACTATGACTTTTTTGAGTGATTTTGGACGACATACTATACTATGACTTTTTTGAGTGATTTTGGACGACATACTATACTATGACTTTTTTGAGTGATTTTGGACGACATACTATACTATGACTTTTTTGTCTCATTTTGGACGACATACTATACTATGACTTTTTGAGTGATTTTGGACGACATACTGTACTATGACTTTTTTGAGTGATTTTGGACGACATACTATACTATGACTTTTTTGAGTGATTTTGGACGACATACTATACTATGACTTTTTTGAGTGATTTTGGACGACATACTATACTATGACTTTTTTGAGTGATTTTGGACGACATACTATACTATGACTTTTTGGAGTGATTTTGGACGACATACTATACGATGACTTTTTTGAGTGATTTTGGACGACATACTATACTATGACTTTTTTGAGTGATTTTGGACGACATACTATACTATGACTTTTTTGAGTGATTTTGGACGACATACTATACTATGACTTTTTTGAGTGATTTTGGACGACATACTATACTATGACTTTTTTGTCTCATTTTGGACGACATACTATACTATGACTTTCTTGAGTGATTTTGGACGACATACTATACTATGACTTTTTTGAGTGATTTTGGACGACATACTATACTATGACTTTTTTGAGTGATTTTGGACGACATACTATACTATGACTTTTTGAGTGATTTTGGACGACATACTATACTATGACTTTTTTGAGTGATTTTGGACGACATACTATACTATGACTTTTTGGAGTGATTTTGGACGACATACTATACGATGACTTTTTTGAGTGATTTTGGACGACATACTATACTATGACTTTTTTGAGTGATTTTGGACGACATACTATACTATGACGTTCTTGAGTGATTTTGGACGACATACTATACTATGACTTTTTTGAGTGATTTTGGACGACATACTATACTATGACTTTTTTGAGTGATTTTGGACGACATACTATACTATGACTTTTTGGAGTGGTTTTGGACGACATACTATACTATGACTTTTTGAGTGATTTTGGACGACATACTATACTATGACTTTTTTGAGTGATTTTGGACGACATACTATACTATGACTTTTTTGAGTGATTTTGGACGACATACTATACTATGACTTTTTTGAGTGATTTTGGACGACATACTATACTATGACTTTTTGAGTGATTTTGGACGACATACTATACTATGACTTTTTTGAGTGATTTTGGACGACATACTATACTATGACTTTTTTGAGTGATTTTGGACGACATACTATACTAAGACTTTTTTGAGTGATTTTGGACGACATACTATACTATGACTTTTTTGAGTGATTTTGGACGACATACTATACTATGACTTTTTTGAGTGATTTTGGACGATATACTATACTATGACTTTTTTGTCTCATTTTGGACGACATACTATACTATGACGTTCTTGAGTGACTTTGGACGACATACTATACTATGACTTTTTTGAGTGATTTTGGACGACATACTATACTATGACTTTTTTGAGTGATTTTGGACGACATACTATACTATGACTTTTTGGAGTGATTTTGGACGACATACTATACTATGACTTTTTGAGTGATTTTGGACAACATACTATACTATGACTTTTTTGAGTGATTTTGGACGACATACTATACTATGACTTTTTTGAGTGATTTTGGACGACATACTATACTATGACTTTTTTTGGTGATTTTGGACGACATACTATAATATGACCTTTTATGGTGATTTTTTACGACATACTATACTATGACCTTTTTTGGTGATTTTGGACGACATACTATACAGAGATGTTTTTTGAGTGATTTTGGACAACATACTATACTATGACATTTTTGTCTCATTTTAGACGACATACTATATTATGACCTTTTTTAGTGATTTTGGACGACATACTATAATATGACTGACATACAATTGACAAAGCCACGTAGTAATTTCCACATATACAAAAAACACCTTCACCCACAAAAATGTATTTAGTTTAGAAAATATGACTGAATTCTGTTGTATTGATGAACGTCTGATGTCGTGTCTGTTTCTTTGCGTTTTAGTTCATAATAGAACGGGGGATTAGCTCAAATGGTAGAGCGCTCGCTTAGCATGTGAGAGGTAGCGGGATCGATGCCCGCATCCTCCAATTGTGTTTAGCCACTAAACTCTTAAGTATTTCCTGAAAATTACAGTCCAAGATATTTCGTAGTAATAGGGCAAAACATGACTTGTGTCCATAGAAATTAATCATTGTGGGTGAATAGTAATGTAGGAATAAATGTAAAGCTTATTTATTTATTTATGGTGATTTTGGACGACATACAGTAGTATACTATGATATTTTTTAGTGATTTTGGACAACATACCTTACTATGACCTTTTTTGGTGATTTTGGACGACATACTATACTATGACTTTTTTGAGTGATTTTGGACGACATACTATACTATGACTTTTTTGAATGATTTTGGACGACATACTATACTATGACCTTTTATGGTGATTTTTTACGACATACTATACTATGACTTTTTTGAGTGATTTTGGACGACATACTATACTATGACCTTTTTTGGTGATTTTTTACGACATACTATACAGAGATGTTTTTTGAGTGATTTTGGACAACATACTATACTATGACATTTTTGTCTCATTTTAGACGACATACTATATTATGACCTTTTTTGGTGATTTTGGACGACATACTATACTATGACTTTTTTGTCTCATTTTGGACGACATACTATACTATGACCTTTTGTGGTGATTTTGGACGACATACTACACTATGACTTTTTTGAGTGATTTTGGACGACATACTATACTATGACTTTTTTGAGTGATTTTGGACGACATACTATACCCCCTTTTTTGAGTTTTTGGACGACATACTATACTATGACATTTTTGTCTCATTTTAGACGACATACTATATTATGACCTTTTTTAGTGATTTTGGACGACATACTTTACTATGACTTTTTTCTCTCATTTTGGACGACATACTATAATATGACTGACATACAATTGACAAAGCCACGTAGTAATTTCCACATATACAAAAAACACCATCACCCACAAAAATGTATTTAGTTTAGAAAATATGACTGAATTCTGTTGTATTGATGAACGTCTGATGTCGTGTCTGTCTCTTTGCGTTTTAGTTCATAATAGAACGGGGGATTAGCTCAAATGGTAGAGCGCTCGCTTAGCAGGTGAGAGGTAGCGGGATCGATGCCCGCATCCTCCAATTGTGTTTAGCCACTAAACTGTAAGTATTTCCTGAAAATTACAGTCCAAGATATTTCGTAGTAATAGGGCAAAACATGACTTGTGTCCATAGAAATTAATCATTGTGGGTGAATAGTAATGTAGGAATAAATGTAAAGCTTATTTATTTATTTATGGTGATTTTGGACGACATACAGTAGTATACTATGATATTTTTTAGTGATTTTGGACAACATACCTTACTATGACCTTTTTTGGTGATTTTGGACGACATACTATACTATGACTTTTTTGAGTGATTTTGGACGACATACTATACTATGACTTTTTTGAATGATTTTGGACGACATACTATACTATGACCTTTTATGGTGATTTTTTACGACATACTATACTATGACTTTTTTGAGTGATTTTGGACGACATACTATACTATGACCTTTTTTGGTGATTTTTTACGACATACTATACAGAGATGTTTTTTGAGTGATTTTGGACAACATACTATACTATGACATTTTTGTCTCATTTTAGACGACATACTATATTATGACCTTTTTTGGTGATTTTGGACGACATACTATACTATGACTTTTTTGTCTCATTTTGGACGACATACTATACTATGACCTTTTGTGGTGATTTTGGACGACATACTACACTATGACTTTTTTGAGTGATTTTGGACGACATACTATACTATGACTTTTTTGAGTGATTTTGGACAACATACTATACTATGACTTTTTTGACTGATTTTGGACGAAATACTATTCTATGACCTTTTTGAGTGATTTTGGACGACATACCTTTTTGGTGATTTTGGATTACATACTATACTATGACTTTTTTGAGTGATTTTGGACGACATACTATATACTATGATGTTATTGAGAGATTTTGGACAACATACTATACTATGATGTTTTTGAGTGATTTTGGACGACATACTATACGATGATGTTTTTGTCTCATTTTGGACGACATACTTTACTATGACTTTTTTTGTCTCATTTTGGACGACATACTATACTATGACTTTTTGTCTCATTTTGGACGACATACCATAATATGACTTTTTTGTCTCATTTTGGACGACATACTATAATATGACTGACATACAACTGACAAAGCCATGTAGTAATTTCCACATATACAAAAAACACCATCACCCACAAAAATGTATTTAGTTTAGAAAATATGACTGAATTCTGTTGTATTGATGACTGTCTGATGTCGTGTCTGTGTGTTTGCGTTTTAATTCACAACAGAATGGGGGATTAGCTCAAATGGTAGAGCGCTCGCTTAGCATGTGAGAGGTAGCGGGATCGATGCCCGCATCCTCCAATCGTGTTTAGCCACTAAACTCTAAGTATTTCCTGAAAATTACAGTCCAAGATATTAAGTAGTAATAGGGCAAAACATGACTTGTGTCCATAGAAATTAATCATTGTGGGTGAATAGTAATGTAGGAATAAATGTAAAGCTTATTTATTTATTCATGGTGATTTTGGACGACATAGTATACTATGATATTTTTTAGTGATTTTGGACAACATACCTTACTATGACCTTTTTTGAGTGATTTTGGACGACATACTATACTATGACCTTTTGTGGTGATTTTGGATGACATACTACACTATGACTTTTTTGAGTGATTTTGGACGACATACTATACTATGACTTTTTTTGGTGATTTTGGACGACATACTATACTATGACTTTTTTGAATGATTTTGGACGACGTACTATACTATGACCTTTATGGTGATTTTTTACGACATACTATACTATGACTTTTTTGAGTGATTTTGGACGACATACTACACTATGACCTTTTTTGGTGATTTTGGACGACATACTATACAGAGATGTTTTTTGAGTGATTTTGGACAACATACTATACTATGACATTTTTGTCTCATTTTAGACGACATACTATATTATGACCTTTTTTGGTGATTTTGGACGACATACTATACAGAGATGTTTTTTGACTGATTATGGACAACATACTATACTATGAGGGCCACACAGTGGTGTAGTGGTTAGCACTCTCGCCTTGCAGCGAGAAGACCCGGGTTCGAGCCCCAGTTGGAACAAGGGCCTTTCTGCATGGAGTTTGCATGTTCTCCCTGTGTGTGCGTGGGTTCTCTCCGGGTACTCCGGCTTCCTCCCACAGTCCAAAAACATGCAATGTGGGGATAGGTAAATTGGACACTCCAAATTGACCATAGGAGTGAGTGTGAGAGTGAATGGTTGTTTGTCTCTATCTGTGTGTGGCCCTGCGATGGACTGGCGAACTGTCCAGGGTGTACCCCGCCTATCGCCCGATGTAGCTGAGATTGGCACAGCACCCCCCGCGACCCTCTGGCAGAGGATAAAGCGGTAGATGCTGACTGACTATACTATGACTTTTTTGTCTCATTTTGGACGACATACTATACTATGATTTTTTTTAGTGATTTTGGACGACATACTACACTATGACTTTTTTGAGTGATTTTGGACAACATACTATACTATGACTTTTTTGTCTCATTTTGGACGACATACTTACTATGACATACTATAATATGACTTTTTTGTCTCATTTTGGACGACATACTATAATATGAGTGACATACAATTGACAAAGCCACGTAGTAATTTCCACATATACAAAAAACACCATCACCCACAAAAATGTATTTAGTTTAGAAAATATGACTGAATTTGTTGTATTAATGACCGTCTGATGTCGTGTGTGTTTGCGTTTTCATTCACAAGAGAACGGGGGATTAGCTCAAATGGTAGAGCGCTCGCTTAGCATGTGAGAGGTAGCGGGATCGATGCCCGCATCCTCCAATCGTATTTAGCCACTTCACTCTAAGTATTTCCTGAAAATTACAGTCCAAGATATTAAGTAGTAATAAGGCAAAACATGACTTGTGTCCATAGAAATTAATCATTGTTGGTGAATAGTAATGTAGGAATAAATGTAAAGCATATTTATGCAATTATTATTTATTTATGGTGATTTTGGACGACATAGTATACTATGATATTTTTTAGTGATTTTGGACAACATACCTTACTATGACCTTTTTTGGTGATTTTGGACAACATACCTTACTATGACCTTTTTTGGTGAATTTGGACGACATACTATACTATGACCTTTTTTGGTGATTTTGGACGACATACTACACTATGACTTTTTTGAGTGATTTTGGACGACATACTATACTATGACTTTTTTTGGTGATTTTGGACGACATACTATACTATGACTTTTTTGAATGATTTTGGACGATATACTATACTATGACTGTTATGGTGATTTTTTACGACATACTATACTATGACCTTTTTTGGTGATTTTGGACAACATACTATACTATGACTTTTTTGATTGATTTTGGACGACATACTACACCAAGACTTTTTTGAGTGATTTTGGACAACATACTATACTATGACTTTTTTGAGTGATTTTTTACGACATACTATACTATGACCTTTTTTGAGTGATTTTTTACGACATAGTATACTATGACTTTTTTGGTGATTGTTTTACGACATACTATACTATGACCTTTTTTGGTGATTTTTTATGACATACTATAATATTACTGACATACAATTGACAAAGCCACGTAGTAATTTCCACATATACAAAAAACACCATCACCCACAAAAATGTATTTAGTTTAGAAAATATGACTGAATTTGTTGTATTAATGACCGTCTGATGTCGTGTCTGTTTGCGTTTTCATTCACAAGAGAACGGGGGATTAGCTCAAATGGTAGAGCGCTCGCTTAGCATGTGAGAGGTAGCGGGATCGATGCCCGCATCCTCCAATCGTGTTTAGCCACTAAACTCTAAGTATTTCCTGAAAATTACAGTCCAAGATATTAAGTAGTAATAGGGCAAAACATGACTTGTGTCCATAGAAATTAATCATTGTGGGTGAATAGTAATGTAGGAAAAAATGTAAAGCATATTTATGCAATTATTTATTTATTATGGTGATTTTGGACGACATAGTATACTATGATATTTTTTAGGGATTTTGGACAACATACCTTACTATGACCTTTTTTGGTGATTTTGGACGACATACTATACTATGACCTTTTTTGGTGATTTTGGACAACATACTATACTATGACTTTTTTGAGTGATTTTGGACGACATACTATACTTTGATGTTTTTGAGTGATTTTGGACGACATACTATACTATGACCTTTTTTTGGTGATTTTTTATGACATACTATACTATGACCTTTTTTGGTGATTTTGGACAACATACTATACTATGACTCTTTTGAGTGATTTTGGATGACATACTATACTATGACCTTTTTTGGTGATTTTGGACAACATACTATACTTTGACTTTTTTGTCTCATTTTGGACGACATACTATACTATGACTTTTTTGAGTGATTTTGGACGACATACTATACTATGACTTTTTGGAGTGATTTTGGACGACATACTATACTATGACTTTTTTGAGTGATTTTGGACGACATACTATACTATGACTCTTTTTGTCTCATTTTGGACGACATACTATACTATGACTTTTTTGGTGATTTTGGACGACATACTATACAGAGATGTTTTTTGACTGATTATGGACAACATACTATACTATGAGGGCCACACAGTGGTGTAGTGGTTAGCACTCTCGCCTTGCAGCGAGAAGACCCGGGTTCGAGCCCCAGTTGGAACAAGGGCCTTTCTGCATGGAGTTTGCATGTTCTCCCTGTGTGTGCGTGGGTTCTCTCCGGGTACTCCGGCTTCCTCCCACAGTCCAAAAACATGCAATGTGGGGATAGGTAAATTGGACACTCCAAATTGACCATAGGAGTGAGTGTGAGAGTGAATGGTTGTTTGTCTCTATCTGTGTGTGGCCCTGCGATGGACTGGCGAACTGTCCAGGGTGTACCCCGCCTATCGCCCGATGTAGCTGAGATTGGCACAGCACCCCCCGCGACCCTCCCGTTGAGGATACAGCGGTAGATGATGACTGACTGACTGACTATACTATGATCTTTTTTGAGTGATTTTGGACGACATACTATACTATGACTTTTTTGAGTGATTTTGGACGACATACTATACTATGACTCTTTTTGTCTCATTTTGGACGACATACTATACTATGACTTTTTTGTCTCATTTTGGACGACATACTATAATATGACTGACATACAATTGACAAAGCCACGTAGTAATTTCCACATATACAAAAAACACCATCACCCACAAAAATGTATTTAGTTTAGAAAATATGACTGAATTCTGTTGTATTGATGACTGTCTGATGTCGTGTCTGTCTTTTTCGTTTTAAACCTCAATAGAACGGGGGATTAGCTCAAATGGTAGAGTGCTCGCTTAGCATGTGAGAGGTAGCGGGATCGATGCCTGCATCCTCCAATGGTGTTTAGCCACTTCACAACTACTTCCTGAAAATTACAGTCCAAGATGTTTCGTAGTAATAGGGCAAACCATGACTTGCGTCTGTAGAAATGTAGGAATAAATGCGAAGCATTTATTTATTCATGCAATAATTTATTTATTTATTTATTTATGGTGATTTTGGACGACATAGTATACTATGATATTTTTTAGTTATTTTGGACAACATACCATACTATGATATTTTTTGGTGATTTTGGACGACATACTATATTATGACCTTTTTTTGTCATTTTGGACGACATACTATATTATGATGTTTTTGATTGATTTTGGACAACATAATATACTCTGACCTTTTTTGGTGATTTTGGATGACATACTATATTATGATGTTTTTGAGTGATTTTGGACAACATAATATACTCTGACCTTTTTTGGTGATTTTGGACGACATACTATACTATGACATTTTGGTCAAATTTTGGATGACATACTAAACTATGACATTTTTGTCACATTTTTTGTCACAATCATGACTGGAAGAACGTTTACGCATGCAAAGCGTTTAGTAAACAAACAAACAAATAGATAAATAAATAAATGTATTACTTTTTGTTATTATTGGTTTTACCTTCTTTTAATTTGCCTATAATATACTATGACCTTTTTTGGTGATTTTGGACGACATACAAAACTATGACGTTTTTGTCAAATGTTGGACGACATACTAAACTATGACATTTTTGTACATAGTTAGTCAAGACCTACTAACCACTACACCACCATGCCACTCTGGTATTACAGTAAAATGTCATAGTTTAGTATGTCGTCCAAAATCACCAAAAAAGGTCATAGTATATTATAGGCAAATTAAAAGAAGGTAAAACCAATAATAACAAAAAGTAATACATTTATTTATTTATCTATTTGTTTGTTTGTTTACTAAACGCTTTGCATGCGTAAACGTTCTTCCAGTCATGATTGTTCCGGTGATATCTCCGTATTACGAGCTCATCAGCAGCACTTGAAGGCAGCACGGCTCACACACTCAGGAGCAGGAACAGCTAACACGTCCTTCCAGGGATTTTCAGGCGTTCGGTTGCCATGGAGCTGAGTGTGTCTCGTCACTCCGGCTCATTCACAGTGAAAGGTTGTGCTTTGAGAAACAAAAAAGTAACGAGCCTGTAGAAAAAAGTTGGAAATTGTCGTCTATTGTGCCTCCTGTCCGGACGTGTCTGGTATGTCGACAACAATATTGTTATTTTTTAAGAAGTTTTTACCCGCGGTAAAAGTCGCGTGCAAACCAGGAAACAAATATTGGTATGCTAACATTTTTCGTTTACGTCATCATGACATAAAGGAAGCTTTATTTGTGTTTTATTTCCACACTTATTCAGGGTGGGTTAAATTGTTTGTTTATCACTAGTATCATTAGCTTTTGTTTAGCAGACATTTTGACATTGTTTAGCAGGAAAAGCACAGGTGTTACTGATCACACTAATTGCATGCACCTCTCAAACTGAGTAAGCTAAATGGAACTTAGCCATGATTAATTACATTACATGTCATTTAGCAGACACTTTTATCCAAATTGACTTACAAGGGAATTGAGTACAACCTGCCAGGGGTGGAGTTGAACTTGCAACCATGAAATCTTTCACACACAAACTACCGGTCTTACCCACTCCTCACCAGTGATTTTCCTACTCTGCTCTATCAAAATGTCTGCCATGAAAATGGCCCATAAGTAATCTATAGCTGAGTGAAGATGACTTATATGAGCTTCAGATGGGAAATATGCAAATATGCAGGTTTTGAAATATGTGATTAATTGACGCAGTGTAGTTTTAAATGCACATTTTTTTTAAATTAAGTCTTAATTTATAACATACACACGCCACTTCAGGAGGATATGCAATACTGTATGTGTGCCTGCATGATTGTCAGAGTTACAGTTCCCTTTGTCTTATTTTCCACTAGCCTCCCTCTGTCCCCACAATGAGTGTCAGAGTAGCAGAAGGCCGTCTGCAGGTCCTTCAGATCTACCGCCTGCTGCAGTGTGTTCATGATGGGGATACGGCGCAGATTGAGAAGATGGTGAAGCTCGGGGTGGAAAACGTCATCAACCTCACGGAGCCGCAAGATGGCACAGGGGTTCTTCATGTGGCGGTTTCAGCCAATAACCAGGGTAATGGACCTATTCCTGGTTCTGTCAGATCATACAATATTGGCATATTTGTGCTTATATGTTCAATACTCCACTGTGCCAAACAGCTCCCTATGAGTTTGACAAATCATTCAAAGCTGAAGCAATTTCTTCATGCAATAATTTTTGAAATAATGTCCAGAAAGTTGTGTTACAGTTTACACATTGAAAGAAAATGTGAGAAATTTGAGGAAATTCCTTACATTTAAAAAAAATACTCAATCTCAATTAGAGCAACATGATCGTTCTGTGATTACTTTTATTGTTATTGCAACACAATTCAACAATGGTAAAAGTGATCATTTTTTCCACTTGACTCATTTTTATCAAAGAGAAGTTTGCAGTCTGTCAACAAACAAACATATTTTCTCCTCTGAAGAGCAAGATATTTAGTCCAGTGATTTTCTGCAGCACTGCAAAAATTTTGTTTGTGCCTTTATTTTTTAATGTGATCTCAAGAGTCAATCGATTTTTGAAATGTACTGCAAAATAAAAAGTAATGCCTGTGTCTCTGACCCGTCACAGACCTGGTCAGCTTCCTTCTGTCTCAGGGAGCAGACCCCAACATCCAGGACAAGAAGGGCCGCACCCCAGTCATGTTAGCTGCTGAGCTGGGCAATGATACCATCGTGGCTGTGCTAGCGCGAAGCCGAGCGGACCTGAGGCTCCAGGATGCTGAGGGCAAAGGTGAGCAGGAGGAGTCTAATGGGAATAAATTATTCCTTTGGAAATAAATAATTGATGTGGAAAGGATATAAGAACTAACTAAAAAGGAAGTAAGGCTATAAATACTAGTTGGTAAATACAGAAAACAGCAGATTGTGTTAAAGATGTGAGCACATGAATCATGAATCACACGGACATGAATCATGTAATGTATCAGAGATGGCAAATGTATTGTTATGTTAAGAGCTTGTTAAGTGTCAATTTCTCAAATAGAGGCGTTTTCCATCTCAATTTAGAGCAGCAGGGTGAACTTGAATGCCTGTCCTTGTCTTACAACTCATGAAAATGCATGGTGCCTCTGTTTAGATATTGATGAGGAGACAGTATCCAACATAGACAACTCCAATCAGAGACTCTGAATTTCATTCCTGGAAGTTTTTAAACCGATTGTAATTCAGTGACAGTATGGAGTCCAGAGACTCCAATAACTGCAAATGGCGCTCTTCTACTGAGAATGAAAATAAGAAAAGACGGTAGTAGAAAATCATCTGTGTGTGCATAAATACATGTTTTTATATGATGCACTTTATGCTGAGTATGTGTAGAAACAATTGTGTGTGTCAAGGCTGGTGGGTACACGTAATTACAGATCAAGCACTAAGGGAGATCCTCTTGTGTGAAACATGCTGAGTAACTTGATACCTCCTGCACTCTCAAAGGACTTGTTTGGCCAAGTCTCAACACTCACAGCCCAGTCACATCTCTCTGGACATTTGGATTCCTGTGGGTGTAGAAACTGAAAGAAAATGTTCCTCTTCCTCTCTTGTTTTAACTAAGAAGGCCCTCTGTACCACTAAGAGTCACTGTTGTTGACGGATCACTTGTGAAGTGTGTGAGCAGGAGCAGAGTCACATATCACATATCTGTTGAATGGTTTGCGGTGACTTCGTAAGGACACCAGTGTGTGTGGTGTTGGCAAGGAATGCTTATCTGTCAGTGATTATTCAAACACACCAAAAATACACAAACGAAACCAACAAGCAAACCACAAACTCAAAAATACACAATAAACAGGCACATATTGAATGGGTGCACCATTGATGCGTATCCTTCTTTGCCAGTTGCAGATTCCTTGGCACAAACACATTCAGACTTACTGATAAATTAGTACCATAGTGTTTTAAAACTTCAGACCCAGAAACCATCGAGCGTCTACCACCGTGCACTTGTGACTGAGCGTGGTCGGCGTTCAGTTTCAAGACTGGACATCGCTCATGAGATTAGTGTCATGTGACTTCACTGGCATAGCAGGTACTTGTTGATTAATCACACTCTCCTCTTTAATGCAGTAGCGTGCTGGCCTTCAGGTGACACGGTATGTCGGCCTGTTGGATATTGTTTGTTGAACTGCATATTTGACTCCTATGTTTGCTAAAGAAGGTGGATGACCACAGGGAAATGACACATTATGAAGAATAATTTAATTTACAATACTATTTAGGACTCCAGCTAATGAGTGTCTTTATCTGTCAGTATGTTGTTGTTTTTTCAATCAATTGATCAGGTATTTGTTACATAAAATAACAGAAAATTCTGAGAAATGTTGATTGTTGTTTGCCAAACCTTAAAATGATCGCAACCTTCACTTTATTTGGCAACAAAACAAAAGATGTTCAGTTCAGTCATATTAGAGACCATCACAGCATCATCCTTTTTGACTAAAACAAACCTACTATTCATTTTGTATCCTTCTACAAAATCTTTTAAATGGTAAATAGCCCTTGGATTCTTTTCAGATTATTTTGTCATAGTTTGTCATGTCACTTTGTTTATTCCAATCCTGTCTGTTTTTGTGCACTAGCTTTTTAAAAAGAAATTGAGTGAATGGGGAAAAAACCCCACATTCTATTGAATATCCGGTAAACCATTCAGGATGGTTTATTGTCATACATTTGAATACAATACATATTACTTTTTTGAATGCATGAATGCATAATTGCTTTAAAATATAGGCTTAAAAAAGGCCTTTTTATATGTACTATTTTTGGCAATGGATTTGCTTGATTGAGGCTGCCATCTTGCACTGACATGTTTCTACAGCAACCTCAATGAACCAACCAGCCAAAGCATGTATTTCAAAGCTTGCATATAAACCTTATGCACAACCAGTTTAAAAGGAGGAAATGGCAGGGAGAGTGGAGAAGGTTGGTTCTTTCTGATATCGAAAGGTCACCGTAGTTCCCTGACGTGCCTGTGAAAGGGAGGGGTAAGCGATCCTTTATATAAAAGAATTGCTACAACAGAAAGGAAACAAGGGAAGTGAAAAATAGAAGGGTATGACCCGCGCTGCTTGAATTGGAACAGTTCTTTTATCTTGTATTTGATAATGTGCTTTTCATAAAGTTACAGTATCTCCTGTTTCATTAACTCTCATTGCAGGTGTTCTCTTCTACTGTATCTACCCCACCAAGCGCCATAACCGCTGTCTGCAGGTGGCGCTGAAGTGCCAGGCAGACGTCAACAACGTGTCGGCGCAGGGGACTCATGTCTTCCAGCAGATGTGTGAGAAGGCTCAGCAGTGCACCTCCATGTGTCTCCTCATGCTGGATAGTGGAGCAGATCCCAGTGCAACAAACCAGGTTGTTAATTAGATGGTATGGATAACCATAAGGAAATCTTTGAACTGTAACAACTGAGTGTGAGGAAACTGATGTCCCATCAGTTCACAGCATACTGTGATGTGTTCTGTGGCCATATGTGGTGTGTTTGCTTTGGTACTGATTCCTCTCCTCCTCTCCGCAGGATACTGGCATCACAGCATTGATGGAAGCAGCCAAAGCTGGCTCCCTGCAGCTTGTGAGAGCAATTCTCAAGAAAGGGGGAAACCCTAATGCCCTGGACCATAACCGTCTAACAGCAGTGCACTATGCTGCAATGGGGGGCTTTTTTGAGGTGCAGTTACTTCTGGGAGACCTGACCTTACTCAATATTATAACAGCAAGAAATGTTTGAATACAAAGAAGGTTTTGCTAAACAAATGTCCTGTTTTGTTTCGCTGTGGTGATTTATGCATTGCAGGTGATCCAGGTGCTGTCTGCTTTCTCAGCAGACATGGGCATGATTAACCTTGACGGCTGCACTCCCCTACACTATGCTGCTGCCATGGGCAACGCAAACTGCTGCAAGTTCCTGGCACAAAGAGGTGCTGAGAGAGAGAGTTAAACAATAACAAGCATCCTGATGTCACTACAATCAGTATCAGCTTTTAGACTTTTGTGACATAAATAAAGAAAATCCCTGGGGCTGCGTCTCATAATGAACTGGCATCACAGGATTAACACAGACTTAATACTGGTCACTGTGTGTCTTGATATGTTGAATTGATGATAGCTATAAAGCCAGGAAAATTGAATTTAATCAAATTAAATGGCAGATTATCTATCCTGCAAGCACAATCTCAAATTCAGTAATTCAACCTTGTGTTCATATGTTCTATCAAACTGCTCTGTGTTCAGGTTGCAACCCCAAGCTAAAGAACCATGAAGGTTTCTTGCCACGTCTGATTGCCAAAGACGCCGGTCACAAAGCAGCAGCCAAGGAGCTGAGGAAAGCTGAGCGGCAACAGGGCAAAGGCAACAAATCCAGCGGTGTCAGCCTCATGTCAGGTCTCTGGGCTTTGACCCTCCACGACTGGTCCCACGAGTATGAGACTGAGTTACGACAAGCCTTTGGGAACAAATCCGACACAGTTACCAAAGATCTGTTCATTTCAGTTTTGCAGAAACTAAAAGCCCCGGCTGATGTGGACCAACTCCAAACAGTAATGTCAGCACATGACAAGAGGAAAGAGAGCTGTGTCAACATTAATGATTTCATCAAAGGTGTCAAGTACATCAAGAAACCGTTCCTCCTCTCCTCTTACTTACCAAAAAAGAAAAAAGGGTCAAAAGGAGGAAAAGGGGGAGGAAAGAAGAAGAAAAAGAAAGATAAATTTGTCCTCCCGATTCCTATTTGCACCCTCACACCAGAACTCATGCTCCGGCGGAAGGATGGAGGTCCACCAGAGTTCATGATTGAGACGTACTACAACTGCTCAGACAGCCGACGCTTTGACCGTGACCACCCTCCAGAACATCCCATAATGAACGACTCGGGGTGGTACGTAGAGAAGCCAGAGAAGATCTTCGTGAACATCAACTATTGTGTCAAAAGTGGGGATCTGGAGTCGTTGGACCTTGCCTTCAGTCAGGGGGTTCCTGTGGATGTTCAAGATGAGTTTTATAAAACTCCACTGATGGTGGCCTGTTCCAATGGCAACTATGAGGTGGCTCAGTATCTCCTGAGCCGGGGGTAAGTAACATTGTCTATTTCCTTTCAGATTTAATGGTTTTAGCAACACATTCATGGTTTTTAGTTGCACTTGTGAATAAAGTCACTATTATGTGTGAAACTCGTCATATATTCTGTGTCTGTTTACATGCTGAAAATGACAATGTCCTATTTTCAAGTCCACGTGATTATTGTACACATGACAAATGCTCTTGACTCTCTAGCACTATTTGATAGGTATTACCAGTCATTTTATATAAATTTGAATCCCAATTGGGAATAGCTGATCCCACATTAGAGTAGATAGAAGTAGATGTGATTATGAATGCACTGAAAGGCTGTTACAGGGAAAACAATCCCAAGGGTTATATCATTAAATGCACTGTAAAATTGTAGTGCAAGTTTAAGTATACCAATTACTTTTCAACATTGTTTTGTACACAAAATGTAATTGTAAGACGGAGAAAATCAGCAATTAGCAGTTCCCTAAAAGTATTTAAATGTAGTCATTTCGGTGTACTTTGTTTTCAGAATGTCTAAATTGTTTCATATGAATATGGTCAGCAGTGAATGTTTGAGCTAAGTTTCTTATGCAGGTTTCTTGGATATCTAGTATGGTAAATGGTATATTTAATTTTATATTTAAATCACACCGTGCTGTGGACTGTACTTGACAGGGCCGATGTAAATGCCTGTGACCAGTTCTCCTGGACGCCGCTGCACCACGCGGCTCGCGCTGGCCAACTGGAACTAATGGAACTTCTGGTGGAGGCCGGGGCTGCTGTAGACGCCCAAGCTCTCAGTGGTGGAACTCCCCTCATGAGGGCCATCCAGAGCTCCAGACCCGCCTGTGTGGACTTTCTCATCAAGGCTGGTGCCAGTGTTATTGCAGAGAACAAGAAAGGTTTGACGGTGCACATCTGAAACATATCCTTTGAAAAATACTATTGAAATAAATTTTGCATATTTATTTTTTAATGTGTAAGTCAGTAACAGATTATTATGGTCATAAAACTTTCAGTGAACTATCATTTGTTTTACAACAAAAAACTGCAGTCTCTGTAGCAAACTGCTCTCACTGAGTTAACAACTGTGACTGTTGCTATTTAACTGACGTTGAGTTTAATGTCTCTTTAGAACAAAACTGCCTTGACATCGCTCGAGCTTTTGCAGACTCCAGGACAATTGACTTGGTCAAAAACAAGATGGATTCTCTGCCTAAACCAAAGGAGCCATCAAGAGGAAACAGGAGCAAAGCTCAGCAGCCTAAACCCTCCAAAGAGAAGGTAATATTAAAATCTTGTCTTCTCATAAACGGAGCAGTTTATGACACGGTGTAGAATTCAACTCATAACAGGGTGAATGGCACCTCTGTGAACGTCTGAGCAGCTCTGAGTCGCCTGCATTGGGACTATGTAACTTCTTATTTCTGGTCCGTGCCATAAAAAGAACTTCTACTTTCTACTTTACAGCATGTAGTTGCAGTCATCGCCTCCTCTCGTCCATCTTGTTCCTAAATCAAGTGATTCAAACAATGAGATATAGGTTACACAAAATAAAGCACTGTGGTTCTTTTGTCATATTTTGGGCGTGGGGGGGTAGTTTATGTTTCTAATATATTTAAAAACTAAAACACTGTAATCATATTTGTATAAAATGCTGTAACATAGGCTACCAGTACATTTTATGACATAAGGGGTGAGATTCACAGCGTACCTCACAATACGCGATACATGGTCCAACGATACCATTAATATCACAATACAACGATTCTGTGATGATCAATATAGGAGAGATGAAGTAGTGACGCCCACTGGCAACGACTGTTCACTTTAGAGCGTCGCAATTTATTAATTAAAATAGCGATATTTGTCCTGGCATATTGATTTTTGTATTGAAATTCAATGAGAATTTAATGAATTAAATCAACAGTACACAATACATGTAAATGATGTTAAACTAAAAGTTACCCAACAATTTGGACATTACCACATTAACATTTCTTCTTCTCCTACACTACCTGGTCCATCCTCGGTGTCATCCTCCCATGCATTTTATTGTCATAGTGCTTGCTTACAATGCATTATTAAGATGTATTATGTGGAATCAGTTGAGCATCTTCAATCACACACTTTGATCAAATCTCAAACACAAAAAGAGACCAAAGCTGAATATAAAGCACACATCAGTGTCTCACCCAGTGTGCTGTGGCCTCTTGTTTCAACAAAAGAAACTCAAGCCTGTAAAGAGATCTGATGGCTGTAAGGCTTCTAACTTGTAAGCAAATTAGACCAGACGTGTTATGTTACAACTAGACCATGCTGTTGCTTGAATTTGCATTTCCTATAAGCAGGCCACAATCAGATGAAATGTATTGATTTTGTCATCAGTACTCTGAATGTAGCAGGTGTGGCGCAGCGGTGCAAATTCATCAGGGATATTCATAGCTCAATATAGTTGCAAGCAGCAGTTCTAGGAAGCCAGAAAGAGTCTACCCAGCAGAATAAATAGCACACGGGCATAATGTGGAGCTGTCTGCCCTCTAAGCATTTATAGAAGGTGCCCCTGTTTTCTGCTAATTCCAAACTGTCACAATAAATGACAGTATTCCTCCACAGAACTGCAGGAGTTTGCTCACTATTGTAAGAATGTGATAAGCCCATTAAACTTCCATTCTCTGTGACTCATGAGCCAGTCAGTCTGTGTAAATAATGCATGCACCCTCAAGTCAAAGTGCATGTTTTTCATTGAATGTTGAATGGCTTTGAACTGGTTATCCTGAGATCATTTGCTGGACTCAGGTATTAAATCTCCAATAATAATCATCACTGATTCTGACCACACACACACACACACACACAAACCTGACTTTAACATTGTGTTGCAGTACTTTGTTAACACCCGAATTTCAACCTTGGTTGCTGTTGCTGAGCTGCTCTGTTATTCATCTAGTGACTGATTAAAAGTGAAAGACTATAAAACAAGGTGAGGCTGAAACAAGGGCACAATGGCATTGATGCAAAGAAACTGGGCCGGGACAATATTCCGTTCTAGAGACACAAGAACTTCACGTGAAATGAGAGAGAGTCACAGCAACGGTGGCAGCAGCAGCTGGTTACATTACGTAATATGTAAACATCAGGATGTGTGTGACCTCTTTAGGCCATTAAAGGTCCTTTGTTGCTTTCATTTATGTGTCTGAGTCGGGTTATAGATACATTGGTCACTACTGTGACATGAATTTATAGTCTTAAGAGTCTACAGTTGATACAGGTTGTCATTTTTATCGGAATCTTCCAAGCTTCATGAACTGCAAAATGGTGCTTGTTGTTGCCTAAGTGTGTGTGTGTTGTGCCTGATTGTGCCCCCCCCCCTTTGCTTGAACTAAATCTGACATTAACCTTTGTATTTGTTGCAACTGCATTTAGTACTCGTATAAAATAAGGCAAATCTAAAAAGTGTACCCCGCAGGTCATTTCAGCAACAGTAACTGTGCAAGCAGAGTCATCAACTGCAACAGCAGGGAAGACTTCACAGAAGGGTTCAAACAGCACTATCCTGCAGAACACAAAGATCACAACAGGGAAAACCAACATCATGCAGACTACCTTTGTGCCAAAAACGGTAGGACTTACCACCATCAGTGTATTGTAGCATCTCCCTGTGTAGTTATTACTTCTGTCTGTAGCTTTTGGTGTTTTGCTGAAGCAGAGGGTGACGGCGTGCATGAGGATTGGAGTAAGCAAATAACTTGAAGCAAACAAAAATATTCACAGTATAGTGAGTTACAGCTAAGCTCTCTTGTTTTGCGGTCTCTTTCTTTGACTCGTCCCTCTGTCTCCGTCTGTCTCCGTCTGTCTCAGGTCTGGGGAAAGCCGCCCACCACCAGCCAGCTGATGTCAAAGATAGAGAGACGGAAGGAGCTCTTGTCTCTCGAGATGGACTTTGACGACTTCATGATGCCTTTCAGCCGGAACATCCAGAGGACAACATGGACCACAGACTAGACACGAAGTAGGAGAGAGACACTCGGAAACTTTGAAATTAAACTCATATTTTACCTCAGTGAGTTGATCACCTGCCACAATTAATGGACATTTCCCTCTCATGCAAATCCTCATTTTGGTAAAAAGCTGCTTATCTTGATACTCAGTAACGTGAATAATCACTGATGATATATCCATTTTATATACATAATGTTCTGTAGGGACAGTTTTGTGTTGTTTGGTAATTGTCAAGCACAGTAAAAACCCAACATGTCAAAACTCTGCTACTGAATGTGAATACTTTATAACTGAATATGGTAATACTAATACTGGTACTTTAAATCCAGAGCAATTTGTCTATCTGAAAGTATAAGCCTCACCGTAGAGAAACTGAAGACTTAGACATTAATCACATTTACACTTTTCTCAGTGTGATTCATCAAATGATCTGTGCAGTTAACAGGTCCAATTAGATGAATATTGTATGAAATATTCAAAGACTACGAGATTCAAGGTATGGTTGAACTAAAACTTGGAGTACACGGGTAAAATAGTGCTGTAATTATTAAACAGTAGTGTAAGTATCTTCTGCAGTTAAACTTTATAGTTGTTTGACTCTGCAGTGTCTGGAGCTGCAGTGAGACATGAAGACAGAAAGATGCTGCTTTGGAGACTGATGGCCCAATCATAATTTTCTTTCTTTCTTCTACATTCGTTTTCTCTCACTTGTGTGAAAACATACACCTCTCTCTCTCTCCTTTAAGCGTGTGAAACCTGCATCAAACCATCGGACAATAACGCTGTGGTGTTTGATTTCACTACTGTTTCACGTCCATGTGTCTCGAATAGCCTTCGGTTGCTTTACACCTCCTCTGCTCTGCAGCTGAATGCAGTTCCACATTGGAGCCAGGGCATGGCGCTGTTTGGCAAACTTAGCAATGCAGGGGTTTGGTTGTTTATAAAGCAGAGAGGACAGAAAACTTGGTGGGAGCTCTTGTGTTTCAAGCACAGATAGGCATTAAAATGGCAGCCATGTGTTTACTGTTCTCATATATAACAGTCACTCTGCTGCTGCTTTGCAAACTTGAAAGAGTATTGATGATATTTTAGTAATTTTTTTAGCTTCCCCTTTTTTATTTTCTCTTGGCTGTGTTCTGGTCCTGTTCTAACATTTCATGCATATCTGGAATCATATGAGAGAAAATATCTGTTTGTGTGTTAAATGCTGCATTGATGCATGCGCCCATCATCGCTATTGCCATCACCAGATAAAATTAGATTGCTCAGTGTCCTCAAGGTCCATGGGGACTCGGTTATATAATGAAATTCACAGGCAGAAGGGGGTGGGGGTAGCATCTTTGAAGTCTTTGTAATACAGGGCCTGAAATATTAAAATAAAAACGCTCACAATACCAATGATGACAAGGACGTGAGGAGAGGAAGAGGAGAGTGATGACAGTGAGGCAGACGAGGAGCAGGAGCAGAGAGGATTGAGTTGGGCACGTGCACTCTGTATGTAACGATACACAAGACGAGAAGCAGAGACTGGGAGTGAAAAACGTCTATGAAAGCCCAGCAGAGCCATTCATAACGTGGCACAAGACGGGGGAGAGAGAGCGAGAGAGAGAGAGGAGGCCGTGAGGAGACGAGGTGGCAGTAGAGGTTGAGAAGGAGTCACCGATGGGGAGGGGGCATGACAGAGGAATGAGCGGGGAAGCAGAGGAGTGGGCGGGAGGAGGAGATGAGGGCTTTTCTAGCACAATCAGTGGGCGCACAGGTTAGAGGAGTAAACAAGGCTGCTGGCTCTGATTGTTGGCCATGACGCAGTGTGTCTGTCGGGGCGTGGGCTCGGGCTTATATGGTCATGCAGTATGTGTGTTTGTCTGTCTGTCTGTCTGTCTTTTACACTGGAGACATGTATGTAGCTGCTTTTACGACTTGCATTCTTTATTTTATACACAATGTGTTATTTAAGGACCTGCAACACAGACAGATAGGCATGTGTTTGCATGTGTTGCCTCTTTAGGACCTTTTCTGTTGGAGACCAGTAATGAACCCCAAAACCTGGTCCTAATGAGGCAGAACCTGATTTCGCAGGTGCTAGTTCAGTTTGGGGCTAAGATTTGGTTAGTTTAAGTTTTAGGGTTCGGCATTAACTGGTTCTGGTTAAATTAGGGATAACATTAAGGTGTTCTAAGTCTGTGTGTGTGTGTGTGTGATTCTGGCTTTTGCATCCAAAAACATTGCAGACCTTGTTATATTTGGCTCGGTGATGGGGAGTCCAGGTGTGCTGTCTTACTCCTTTTCCTCTCTTGTAATCCTCCTTTCCTTTGCCTCTCTCCTCTCCTCTCCTCTCCTCTCTTCTCCCCTGTCTCTGCTGAGTATCAGTCTGAGCTGAAATCAGTGTGTTGTTGCCAGCAGCACTGCAGTCTCCCAGCTCTGGACCTGCACCGCTTACTCAGCATTCAGGACTCCAACCCTTGACTTCCCAAAACAACCCACTGGGACACACACACACACACACACACACACACACACACACACACACACCCACGCATGCACGCAGATTGCATTATCGTTGTTTACCACATTAGGGTTTGGTATTATTACTATGTGTTATCGAATTACTTGCATTAAATATGCATGCACATTAAAAGATGTGCTCACACATGCATATAATCCAATAACTGCATACTTTAAGCTGACATGTATATGCAGGCTGACACTGTGGATATAAAGTGGGATGCACACAGAGCCACTGTAAGAGTGCAAACCCAGATTAGAGCTGTTTCCATTAATGATTCATCTGCTTGCTGGTTTTTTGTTTTTCTCAATGAATCCACCTACAGATAAAATGTCACTACATCATCTTCACATGTTCATTTTGTTCATCAAACAATCTGAAACCCACAGATATTTAGTAAAATTCCAGATACTGAACATAACACTGGATGTAATGTAGACCTAGATGACTGTACATGCACCAGGTAACCTCAGTCTAAGGCTAAGGTTGTAATTTGGTAAGTGGTCCCCTTCTGCATTTTTAATAAGAATAACTTAATGAAGGATATTATACCCACGATATGTCCACATCCTAAAAGGTAGATGGTATAAGGTTTTCAAAATCAAATGGGTTTTGTTTTTTTTGTAATTTCATGCTAAAATGGATTCACTGCTCATAGTGTCCAGTAACTGTAAACACACTAGCTGTGGTATGAAGATGCTGTTTCTAGTGAAACAATGGCCACTTTGTACAGATCCTGGTTTGCATTCATTATTGATGAGGGAGTCATGTTTCACACCAGCCTGACTGACTGTGTGAGAGACCAAAGAGCCGCTTCATGTGTATGTATGTATACTTTACTATGTGTGTAAGCATTTGTGTGTGTGTATCTGTGTGTGTTGCAGTGATTCATCATTCATTAGTGCAGCCTTGGCAGTGCCATAGATCTCTTTAGCTTTTCAAGCTATGGATTCCAATTTGCTGCAAGCCTGGGACTTTTATTATGAGGATATTGATTTGAATTTCATAGTGAAACCAATAATGCTGGGTGGTAAACAGAGGATTGTGCCTTTGCTTCAGATAAACAGACCAATTCCTGTGAAAGAGGCCCAAAACAGATGCAGTGAATATCTCGCTGGACAGATTACATTTGCGGTGCACTTCATGAAAAGTTAATTTCGAGAGATGAATTGTAAAAGATGAGTAAATCGCCCTATAATTATTCTTTATCATGTGTTGAGTCAATAAATGTTCTGTTACAGTTATGTTAATGTTTGAACAATCAACATAATCCATCCTTGACAAAAAAAACTATTTCAGGATCATAAAATTACTCAAGGTACTGACCCATTTCATTTCGGGTTTTTTTCTTTCTTGCTCTGATTGTAGAAAAAGACATTTCCTCTGGCCTAAAAATATCAGTGTTGCTGACAGTGGTAGTGTAAATCCACTATTATCCAAAGCCACAGTGGTTGGAAAATAATTGGAATGGAATGAAAGATAACCTGAGCAGGGTTTCAGGGGGAAATAAGAATATACTTGTGGTGATACGACAATGTTTTATATTTAAGTAGCAAACTAATGACTGTAGGGGGCCACACGGTGGTGTAGTGGTTAGCACTCTAGCCTTGCAGTGAGAAGACCAGGGTTCGAGCCCCGGTTGGAACAAGGGCCTTTCTGCATGGAGTTTGCATGTTCTCCCCGTGTGTGCGTGGGTTCTCTCCGGGTTCTCCGGCTTCCTCCCTCAGTCCAAAAACATGCAATGTGGGGATTAGGTAAATTGGACACTCTAAATTGACCATAGGAGTGAGTGTGAGAGTGAATGGTTGTTTGTGTCTATCTGTGTGTGGCCCTGCGATGGACTGGCGAACTGTCCAGGGTGTACCCCGCCTATCGCCCGATGTAGCTGAGATTGGCACAGCACCACCCGCGACCCTCTGGTGGAGGATAAAGCGGTAGATGATGACTGACTGACTAGTGACTGTAGTACAAACTGATGAACACAGTGAAATATTTAGCAACAGATATTTTCATTAGGACTTAGTAGAGATTGGGAGATCTTTTTTTTCTAATTATCAAATACCTTTAAAGCAGAAAAGCAACAGTCATTGTTGGGTAAAATGGGATTTACAATATAAAAGAAATCTGTTATTAAATGATCATATTATTGATATACAGTCAGTATAATATATTATTTGCCCACTGTTTGCGACAAGTTTACACCTTTTGTTATTTCTTTGCACTTGGCTCTGTTCTATACTGCAGTATCATCTGCTCCCTCCCAATCTGTCTCCTTTAGTCTTTCAGAAAAAAGAAAAAGGAGGAGATGGGCTCTTTCTTTATTTCCTTCTCTCTCACACACACTCACGCTCACACTCCCTGTTGATTAAGGCCTCCTCTGCGACCGATTGCTCAGCGAGTGGTTCAATTCCTGAGCAAGAGGGACATTTTAATCAAACTTCAACCAGGAAACACAGTCATAAAATATGAATGTTATATAAGAAATTGACAGCAGGGCTTTCTGATAAGCCCATAAATATTACAGATGAATGTAATGCAAATGGATAGGGTGACAAGAGGAGAGAACACATTTTAGAAATCCCTCTGCCACTCATGCGTTAGCCCATGACTAATGGAGATTTATACATGTTAGTATAACTCAAAAATCTAGATTGTTATTCTGTCACACATCAGCAATTGTAAGTTAATTGAGAATGCAATATTTTAGAAAACGTCCTTTTGTCTTTTGAAACATCATGTGGCCTAATGAGGAGTTTTAGTTGCTTGTGATTACGTTTCTCATTAGCATTAATTTCCCTTAGAGCTGTGCACATCACATTTATCATTCTCACTCTTTTCTCCTCCTGCTTTCTCTCACTGCATGGTAATGATGCTGCATCCAGTTTGCTACAGCTGGAAAAGGCAAGAAACATGAACACAAAACAATGAACACACCATGTTTTCACGTGTTCCTGATCTGATCATGTCTGTAGGTGAAGACGTGGTGGAGAGGCTTGTTTCCTGTCAACCTGTGAAGGATAAAGAGGAGGTAAAGTGAGGAGCGTGAGGTGACTGAAATTGAGAATCTGCATGGAGGTTATAGTAGGTCAAGAGAGACCTACCTTTGTCAGACGCAATAGAAGCTGTGATAGCAGAAGCGTGGTGATGTTCATTGGCCTGCTACAGCTGTGCCGGGACATATCGACTAGGAAATGCTGTGTCAGTAGTTCGCGGTGGGGGCATGAGGAGGAAAAGGCGTGAAAAAAAGGAGGGTGTTTTCCAAAAGCTGGCCAGCCACTGCAGAGCCTCTAGCTGAGATTTATTTTTTTTTTTTTTATGTAGGAGTTTTGTTATGCTGCTGCACCACTGAATCGATGAAGGAAGAGCAGAGGAGGAGGGTCAGTCTGATCAGGGTTGTTTCACTGCAGTGGAGGCTCTTTGTTCTCCCCCACATGCCTCTCATTAATAAACCCCATCTTTCTCACTCTCACTTCTACTGTCATTCTCACTGAAGTCTCATCCGCCTGTCTTCCTCTCTGCCTCTTTCTTTCCGCATCCTCCCTTTCCTCCTTCTCTCTGGTACCTGGCGCCCCACTGTCCAAAACATATCTGGCAACCCCAAGTGAAGTCTTGCTGTGTGTGGGCATCACGCAGCTAGCCAAAGACCTACTCTTTCCCTTATTAGCTGCATCAGCGTCTGCCAAATACAAAGTTAGCTCAATTGCAAGAAACTTCTAGAGTTTGAGAATGAAAACACAGTTTTTTTATATACATGTCAGAGGTCATCGTCTTTCTGTAGGAACACACTGATGCACTTTGAATGGGGCCATCCCAATCATTGATCTAAGCAAATTGTGCGTTAGTGAGTTGTGACACGGCATTTGTTGTTCTTCTGTCTCAGGACAAACAATGACATCAGCTGTTTCAATAACTGACTGAAGACGGTTTATAGAAAGTTGTCTTCTGTTTGCAAAATGAAGCTACAAGATTTGCGATTTGATAGAAGCACTGTCGGTTTTTGAATCTAGAAGTTTACATGTGTCCATAATAATTTCCTTTGTCTTGCTGATGTTGAGTTGAAGGTCGTTACTGTTGCACCACAATGTTAGAGCATTAATCTCATCTCTAAGCGTTGCAGCCAGTAATGTTGGTAATCATCACTGCAAATTCCATGATGGTTTTGGAGCGGTGTATAGAGGTTCAGTCAAGTGTACAGAGAGAATAACGGGGCCGAGGATACATCCCTGAGGAGCCCCAGTGTGGTTCTGGTCTAGATGGTACTGGTGAGCATGGCAACAATCGCTTGGTTTCCTCCTCAACTGTGTTTTTCTTGTATTTTTTGTGTTGTTTTCCTCTCTACTGGTGACTAGTGAGGTACTGATCAAATATGGTAGACAAGTCCTTTTGGACCTCAGACCAAATTGTGACTACATCTGAGGAATTTGCTCTCCAGCTTGTTGTGAAGGTGCAGTGAGAGCACAGGCAGGGTGCTCATAAGTAGGCACGTGTATGTTCACATACATCAGATGTTTGTTTTTTTTGTTACTTTTGCCAGCAAACTTTATTTATTGATGTGGACATCAACAAATTAGATTAAAAATGTTCATAAAGAAATGTAAACACAGGATAGCGCTGCATGTTTTCCATTTGCAACATAGAGCTAACAGTTGTCTTTTTGCTGCATCACCACGGTCCTTCCTATGCGAAGTTATTATAACTGGCTGGTGGCCATAAGTATTATTTAAAACCAGTTTTAGCTAGAAATATGGAAAATTGTTGTGTTTTCTACATTGCATAACTAATAATTTTAGAATTGATGCACACTTGCAGTCTCAGATTAAAAAAATCATCTTTGATATATGGATTTTTAAGATTAGGAAGGTCCCATGAGGGTCACTATTTTCAAGCTCTGCTCATCATGTTTAACTGTGAGCCTCGCTGTTTCTGGTTGCCGGTTCATTAATGACACAATTGTTTATGTTAATCGAAATTTAAATATTAATTGTAATGTTACCTGTTCCAATATGATCCATGTCTTTTCAATATAGTTTTCCTCATAGCGTGATCTGTCTGATGTGTTTTGTGTGTGTGTTTGTGATTCATTTGTTTAACAGAGGAGTTGATGGTTGTGGTCTGTGTTTGTGTGTGTTTCTGTTTCAGTGTGTGGTTTGCACTTCAGTGAAAGGGAGAGAGACATAGACAGCAAATTAGGGCAAAAGAGAGCAAGAGGGAAGCTGATAGAAGGGAGCAGGAAACCAGACCAAACATGGGCACAGGTGACGCAGAGAGGATACCCAGTTTCCATAGCAACAGGCAGGTGCAAGACACTGGGAGCTAATCTAGCTTTGGATCTGCTGAGGTGAAACATTTGCATGCGCATCACTGTGTGAGTAGCCCAGTTCACACAGACACACATGAAATGTACACAAAAACAAACACAGAGGGATTCTTAGAGGAAAAATCACAACACACACAGACAGGACCATGAAGCCAGAAAACCACATGTACCATTGGTAATATGTGAACATTTTGAATTTATGACTGGCCAACCAGAACGCTGACCTTGATGACCCTGCACACACACATACAGAGAAACGACTGATGCACTGAACCTACAGGGTGACGAGGATCAAAGAGGGTTGTCAAGAAGGGAAGAGGAGGAGAGGGATGAGCAGTAGAGCAAGATTAAAGCGGATGGAGAGCTAGGGGAAAACAGTGTTGATCCATCCCTGGGGGATGTACTACACGATGAAGAGGAGGGAGATGAGGGGGGGCTTGCATGCTGAGAAGGAAAGAGGTTAAGAGGATGGAACCAGAGAAATGGAGGTGAAAGGGTTAGGGTTGGGGTTCTTCTTAATTGTTTAGGTCACTTTCAGCCACCACATTACTTATCATTAGGCCTCAGCATAATGCTTAATAAGAAAATGGTTGTAATTAAAGTCATAGTAACTGTGTTGTGCACGTGCACCAGGAACTAACTGTACACTGACTTCACCCTCAGTGAAACCATGAAAGCCAGTGGTAGATGAAGGAAACAGATTTTAGCCACTTAATAAAAGACAAAATTCAAATACAAAATCTGTGCCTGCTTAAATCTGTTGAATGTTTGCCATTTGATCTCGCCACTCTGCAGAAAAGTATGTTTGTGAACTGCATGCCAAGGTTCACAGGAGCTGCTGGACAACTGCTCCTTTTGTTCGGTAAGTTTGTGTCAATCTTAACAAAGAATTTCTAACACTGAAGTCACACAATTACACATTTGAACTTAATGATGGAGGCAGAAGTGGAACAACAACTCCTGTGTGCTGTGATCTAACATTTCTGATTTTCTCTATAGAGGTTGGAGTGGGGAGCGCGGTATACAAAGCAACACAGACGTCTGGCAGTTTTCAGTGTCTGAAGCTGGTTTCTGCCCTACCCACTGATGATGTCACAAAAATACACAATAAAAATGACACAATTTATACAAAAAAAAAATCTGTCACTCTTATAATGGGCAAAACTGTGAAAAACAGTTTAATGTGGATCTAATGAAGCAGATTACAGATTAAGCATCAATGTAAATGTGAGATTGTTCATGTCCTTATGTGAATTTAACAAGTTCACATGTGTAAATCTCAGTGATATCTTAACAGATCAGGATGTATTTTGTCATGTTTATACAGGATTCTATACAGATCCATGAAGTCTTCTAGATCCAGTGGATCAAAATATAAAAATATCAGTTATGTAAAACACAGGTGACAAAGTGTTTAAACCTTGGCAGAGGTCTGCGCTCTCTGAGTGCTCTTGTTTTATGATGTTTTCCTTCTTTTACGTCTGGTGTTGAATGCTAATGAGCGCAGCCTTGTTGAGCTCAAGACAAATCTCTCAGTCGGGACAATAAGGTACCGTTCTCACTCGCTGCCTCATAGAACTACACTTAAAAAACTGATCTGTCCCTTTACTGTGTTGTCTGTGCTTTGCTGTCTCATCAACAGGGTGGAAAAAGAATTCTGTCAGTGGCAAGACACATAGTATGTGGATGAGGAAAGTCATGCTAGACGGCCTTGATATGTTGCTTCGGTGAGTTCAAACCCTGGACGTTCAGTGTAAAAGACTAAAGATTGCTTTCAGAAAAGAGGGGAGTGTTGGATTATTACATGTGTGTCCTTGTTCTCAGAGAGGCTGCATTTAAGGACCGCAGGGCTTTGATAAATGCCCACATCAATGTTGACCGAGTTTAGATTACAATCTTCATTTACCTAGTTGTGGAGTAGAGACAAAAGTGAACAAATGGAATCTGTGTGGGCTTCTCTGCCCGTTTGTTCTTGCAGTTTTAGATGAGATTAGATTAGAATGTTTTGCTCAGGTCTGTAGCATACAGCAGACGAGGCAATAAATAAATATGTAACAAAACAGTTCAGAACATATGAAGAGATAAGAATTGTAAAAGAAGAGCAATGTCCTCTGCCTCGAGGAACCGTCTGTGTTTGTTTGTAATGTTTATTCCAAATATGCAAATAGTACAAGGCTTCCCGATTACTACTCAACAAATAGAAATGAAATTGAGGAAGCAAAATAATAAAACACAGGAAAAAGAAAATAAATGACATATTCATTTATAAGGAGTGAGAAGAAGCATAGCCTTAGTGCCTAGTCAGGAGCTCTACACATGCTTTGTTTGCATACTTTAATAACTATCCTGTTCCTTTCTGGTATATTGTTTGTTGAAGATATGTTCATTTAAATTCTGTGCTGTGTATTATAAATTGGAGTGATAGCAACTAAACTAGAAATGTCTACATGGTGGCACATTTATCAAAATGGGGTTTAGTGAAAAGACAAAAAGAAAATGTGGCAGGAGAGAAAATGACTTGGTAACAAAGTAGGACAGGAAGTGGGTGCCAAAGCAGCAGGACCTTAGAAGGATGCATTTATTGCTAAAAATAATTGAATCCATTCAGTCTTTCTCTACACAATTATTTATTTTTTTCATGCTGTAGCTCATTACATTTCCCTCAAACCGAGTCATGCGGCAGTGTGATCTCAGCTGTTCCTATATTATCACACACAGTTAATGCACATATGAGGACTAAAGACTAAAGAGGACGCACATTTGGAGTTCAGTCAGCAGTCGTGTGCTCTGTCCTGTGAGCTGTAGCCAGGAGGGACGTTAGATTATGGGCCAGTGCACCCTCTCAGATTCAGTTTGGTTCCTTTTCCTCCACCGTTTTTGTAACAATGCATTTTGTCAACTTGTCTTACATTGTGTTACTTTATGTGACACCATATGTTTATGTGTGCCTTTATTGTCTAAGATGAAGATCGTGGATAACTTACATAAGCGTGTGTTGCAGCATGTGATGTTTTTATTTTTTTCCTCTGCTGTGTCCGGCTGCTCCAGCCTCCTCTGTTCTCTGCTTATCTGTTTAAACACAAACCGTCCAGCTCAGGCTTTAGCTGTTTGCTGTTGATTCACAAATACCACATCCCACCTGAAATCTGTTCCTGGTGCCACACAGTTGATAGGAGAGGTGGTGCGAATTTTACCGAAATGGAGATGAAAACACAGGCAGGAGCATGAGTAAGGAGAACGTCAACAAAAGCACAAAAAAAGAATGAGGGATAGAAAAGACGAGATGAAACAGGCCAGTGAGGTGTAGAGCTGCATGTCGATATGGATCGATCCTCCCTCTGACAGCCATCCTCACCATTAGATTCAGGACCTTCAGTCCCACACTTATCAATGTCGCTACTCACTCCCGATCTATCAGTGCCTCAATTATCAGATTGAATGTCTTTCTCCACAGTGAGCTGGATGAGACTGAAACCGATTCTTCACGCACGTCTTTGTTGATGTGCATTCGCTCACAGCTCGGTGACTCTGTAAAGACAAAAACACAACAACGGCCCTGCAGGTTAATGTGACGTGAAATGCAGCAGAATTTTCAGGTGAGGCTACAGAAATGGAGTCAGCCATGTTTATGAGAAAATGCATTTAAATACTGGAGCTTAAATATATAACACAAATACATTTATTAATTTACCTTTTCATATTTTTGTTAATGTATACTTTTATTTATGTACTTATTATGTACTTTTTTATGTACTTATTATGTACTTTTTATTATATATATATATATATATATATATATATATTTGTTTATGTATACTTTTGTAACACTTTTTATTGTGCTGCTTGACAAATCCAGTGTCATTGTATAAGATTTTTAAAAATATAGAGCATTTTCATACAAGGATTAATACATAGTTTTTATAGTTTTTGTTGTGGACAGGCCTTCAATTTTCTCATTGATGTCTCAAATATTATTCCTGACAAATCATTTGTAAAGCGGATTATGGAAAGTTTTGAATTTTGCTTTTGTGGCGTTCATTTTGGCTCATTTTTGCATAAAAACAGCAGCAGTTACATGTGATCATGTGCTCTCATACAGCACCCCCCGCGACCCTCTGGCAGAGGATAAAGCGGTAGATGATGACTGACTGACTCTTATACTTTAATACTTTTTATCCTTCTTAATGAGTTTGCGTTGGTAAATTTGTATTAGCTATTAATCATCAATTCATTACCACCTGAAAATGACCTAAAAGGAGCCTTTGGAGTTGGCTCGATGCTGCTTTTTTGTACCGGATACCAATATCACAACCTTGAGTATCTTCCAATACCAATATATAAAGGTAGAGTGTTTTTGAACTAATAAGCCGTTAACTTCACATTTGTGTTGATGTGTTGACCACAGAGCCATAACCAGCCATTTCAAAAACATAATGCTCCAATTGTTTAACAAGTATTCTGCTGACTCATGCTTAACCTGACTCAATTCAAATGTTGCTGCTGCTTTTTACTGCCTGTGCTTGGTTACATATGTACATGATATTTAGGGAGTATCGCAGTACTTTACTATTGTATCCCTTTTGTGTACAGTTTGTACAGTAGCCCGATATGGACATATCAAATACAGGCTCTATAGTATCAAATACATACTATATTACTATACTATGTAATATACACTTGGATGGGGAATGTGAGGCAACATCACCCTTAAATGCAATTTAATTCTTCACACTACTCCTTTAAGCAAAATGACCTAGTCATTCCTATAATGCAGGAAGTTCAGTGGAGAAAGCAATGTATATTTGTAGGTGGTACATGTGCCAAGTTATACATATAATGCAAATTTATTTCATTTGTTTATGTATGTGCACACGGCGCATATACAGGTTTTTGTAAATATTCATATTCAGGTTTTTGTAAATATTCATATTCATTTGGATCCATCTGGATTGTATAGTTAAGGCTTTAAATAGACATCCTCAGCTAAATTGTACATGTTATTTAACCACATAAATATTTACAGCAGATATCAGACGGAACATTTTCACCACAACAGTCAAATCGCTGTCGTGACCGGCTCTCCACAGACGTGTGAACAAACGCTTTAATGGTATGCTTGGTACAATGACTAAGGACTGATATTTGGGAGAGGAAGGAGAGAGAGGGAGAGAGAGAGAGAGAGAGAGGCAGATTTTAGTGCTGAGTCACAGCACGGCTGCCGCTGCTGCTGCAGCACCCTCCCCCACACTGAAGCTCACAGCCTGGCTGACTGTTTTCATCTCTCATCCTACCCTCTCCATACACACACACATATATAAACACTGTATTTATACACCTCTCTTTGCATCCAATCATATGGAGAGTGTTCACTGTCTCACTTAATTGTTAATGTCCTTCCTCCTGTGTCCTGTCTCTGTGGATGCTTGTCCCATCTGGATCTCTCACGACTCCTTTGGTGTTTTCAGCTCCAACTTTCCTTTCCACTTTGTCATTCCTTCACATATCAACCTTTGTCCTCTTCTCCTCCCTCACTTCCTTCAGCCGTCCACCTTCTGCCTGTTAACTTTAATTAAGACTGGAATCAGTCAAAGTGGATGGAAGGCTTCAGGGTGTGTGAGCTTGTCTGTTACAGGGCTGATAATGCTGCGGCTAATCTTCTTCTCCACTTGCTGTGTTTTGCTCTTTGACCGTCAGATGAAGCATTGCTGAAGCCAGGCTCTCCATCCCATGGCCTCCCTAGACACTTCACACAGGCACACACTCACACTCACACACACACACACACTCTTGCTGCAAATACCACTCTGACTTCAAAGGGCTCTTCTGGAAACTTAGCCAGTCTCTTTAATCTCTGCTCAGTGCTAAGATTCAGAAAGGTTGAATGGATGAACATAGAAGTAAAAGTAAAGGAAGTATGAGTGGGTAAAGATATTATTCTTTCAGTGACAGTGCTCAGCTCACTTTTGAAAAATCTTACCATCTGATGGAAGCATTATTCTCCCCAAATGCTGAAGGACTAGAACAGACAATCTCTAAAACAGAAGACAAAGAAGTAAGAACCTGCAGTGAGGAGAGACTCACATTGTCTAACCTGACTCTCCTCTGCAGTAGATGCAGTGTGAACGAATAGCAGCACTGGGGGGATGTTTCCGGCAATTGGCTGAGGGCCTGGGTCACATGACTTCATGACCTTGTCAGACAAAAATATATTTATATTAATTTTTACATTATAAAATATTTCACTTTTAATTAGTTCAAATCATAAATGGGATTAACCTTAATAGAGGTAAAAGAGTCATTTTCTCTCTTTTTTTCCTTGTTTCTTTAACAAATCTGGTATTCTGGGAGTAAGACAAAGGAGTTTTTTGCTGTCTGTTGTATAGAATAAAGCATGAATCCCTCAACAATGAATGAACATGCATAATATTATTGATAATACAACCAGAGCCTGTTATTTGGGAGGTTTTATGCTACAGTGCATTCTGGTAAACAGTAGTAACAAATCAAGACATGTCTCATTGAGTAATGTCAGTAAACCTTAGACTCAAGAATGCAATGTTTCCATTTTTTCACCCTCAGGAGATGGTGGAGATGAAAACAGAGCAAAAAGAAAAAGTGAACATCAGTTAGCAGAGATGTGACTGCAAATGATTTAATTAGTTTGCTTCATATTTGTCATCATCATATATAAATCTCTGTTTGCTAACCGGTTTACAATAGAATTTTAAAGGTGACAGGATGTTGTGTCTGCTGCCCCCAGGTGGTCAAACGTTTTTTTTAGAATGAAGAATTTACCACTTTAGTAATGGCAACAATTACTACTTGTATAGTTAATACCTTTATTAGGCTATTTTAATTTAGTTGTGTTTAATAAGTGATGTGCAGAAGCTGTAAAGCTAATTATGTCATTGCAGCACAGGGGGAGACACGTGGATCATACCATTAACACGGGGGGAGGACCAGCGGCTAATGTTTGTGTCCTATTAGCCTCTTGCACATATGGACGTGTGTGTATTTGTGGTGTCTTATAAGCCACAGATCTATCAATATAGTTATTGAGAGCTGAAACGTACCATGTTTTAATAGTTATTCCTTGTAGAATGTATTTTGTATCAGTGGACTGTCTTGCATTATTTAAAAGCTGAGGTTTGTCAGCTTGACTTCAAAACACGTTTACTGCAAATTAGTTTTGGTTTGAAGTCGGAGAGTTAGTGTCCCACCATGACGCAAAGACGCTCTCTGGTAGACGTGGCGGTCCAGAAACTGAGATTCTGCTCCATGTTGACATGATTGCATGACATCATTTCCACAGATTTATCTTGCTGTCAGTCTCCTGTTTCTGCCACATCCCAAAGGTGTTACACTGCATTCAGTTCTGGTGACTGTGTCGGCTGCTAAAGTTCACTAAACACTTCACCCACTTCACTCACATTTCTCTTTTTGGCTGACAGGAGTGGAATCTGATGTGTCGTGCTGTCAGAACTCCAGATCCTGGATCTGCAGGAATTTATGCAATCTACTCCCTTTCCCATGCAACTGGCCGACGAGATAGCTTTACCATTAGACTCTAACGTTTATTTCAGCTAATCTCATTTGAGCATATGTTTGCTCTTGATTATAACTTAATTATCTGTCATTACCCTGGTTAAAATGTGGCCCATGATCAGAGCAATCATGTCCTTGTTCTCAGAGGTGCAAAGTAATGAATTACATTCACTCAAGTTACTGTAATTTAGTAGGTTTGTTTGTGTACTATTTTACTTTTACTTTGGTAGGTTTTTTTGGAAGTATTGTATTTTATCGTTTTAATTTTTATCAAAATAGTGGTTCTTTTACTTAGAATATTTCAGTACTCTTTCCACCTCTGCTTGTTCTTAAGGGTCATTTATTCCATCAAAGAATACATATTAGAATTAAATGATATGCTTTGTGTTGCATGTCCACTATTGTTGATTCTTGGGTCCATAGAGGATCGTGGACCTCGGAGTGGAAACCCTCTCTAAAGTAATGTGATCCTGCATGGTTTCTGTTTCCTCTCATCAAACTGAGCCACAATTCTCCACTTCCATCTATTCCCAATTTGCTTTGTTGTTCCTCTGTAATATTGTTTTCGAGGGGAATGAATGAATGAATGAATGATTTGTAGATTCATTCTCCTCACTTGCACACACACACATGTCCATTCTTTCCTCACAGACGTTCATGGAGTGTGTGTGCACACCCGCTCCCTCCCTCCACTTCTCCCCTGGCTTTCCTCGCCAAATGGATTTTTCATGCAGAGTTATCATTATCACTAATTTAGGAGACAGGTTCGCTTCAGAGCAATTGAAGACACATTTGTTACAGTGCCAAGCAGAGGCAGCTGCTGGAGGAGAAGAGAGGGGGGACATTCCCATCCTGCCGAGTCCACAGACCGTCCAGTGTGGACGTGCTGAGAAAACATCATCTCATTTGTCATGTAGGAAGACTGTAAACTTTTGACTACATCATTGTATGTTTTGGTCTTTACATGTGACTTATGACAATGACTGTATATATCACCATCCTTGTTGTTTAATACCCAGGTGGTGACTCGTTTGTCCATGGGAGAATCTGTACTTCACAGCAGGCCAGTAAATATATTCTATATTCTATATTCTGTGTTTGCATCTTTGTTTTGGACCCTCATTGTTATCAGCACGATATGTTAATTATTAGACAGCAAACAACTATCTTGCTATCGAAGTAGCTCCATAGATTTGTCAAAAGTCTGGGCGAGTGAGTTGTTCCTTCTCATCTTTGAGCAATGTGCATTTTCTGTATTGAACTGTCTATTATTGGAGGAATGTGCATAAGTGATTATAGGTCTGGTGCTGTCAATTAGGTACAGTCTACCATTTTAGGATGTAAAGATATTTCATGTTTTAGTTGATTCCATATCAATAATGGCTCCACATTTGCCCGATTTGTAATCCATCCGTGGTCACCACAGTCACTATAATATCAACCAGTGAAATATGATTATTCACTAGTTAAACACATCTACAACATGTCAGATGGCATGTAAAGGCCATCATCTCATTCTATGATGTGAGATTTAAAAGGATTATACACTGATACCAGAGGTCTCAAACTGGCTGCCCTTCAAGATCTTTTGTATTAATATATTCATTTTGCATCATAAATTAATTTCACTGTGAACAATATATTGTTTATTTTGAAATTCTCTGAAATATCATAACAAATATTGTTATTCCAATACCACCATGGAATACTGTTTAATAAATGTAAACACATGTTGCCCACCCCTCCTGACCAGACTTGATGCTCAGTGGCCCACAGGTCATTTCAGTTTGAGACCCCTTATTTATACAGAAATATGTATGGTAAGTATATTCAATATACACACACGTGCTCTTAAATGTTGAATACTGTGTCCCACAGCTTAAACAGTGATATTTGGTAACTTTTGTGACTGATGTACTCCTTTGATTCAGTTTTGTAATGAACTAGTTGCAAATGACAAGTAGCAGTTGCTTCAATCTGAGATTATATAAAGAAAATATGATAGTCATGAATAATCTGCATAATAGTGTGGCTTTGATGCAACATGAAAACACACAGCACTGTAGCAGTGTTTCCAAACATCTGAAATATTCAGGTGTTGTGTTGTGTCATGCAGCTGCCCATTGTAACAAACTCTTTCTGAAGTCTCTCTCTCTCTCTCTCTCTCTCTCTCTCTCTCTCTCTCTCTCTCTCTCTCTATCCCCCCCCCCCCCCTCTCTCTCTTTTGACTACTATCTATTAAAAGCTGCTGCTGACGTCAAAAGTGTCCGCCATCTTTGACGAGAGCTGCACTGCCACCCCCACCCCCCCTGACTGAAGAAGAAACGAGGAGGAATCAGCCGACGCGCAGTGCCTTTGCAGCATCTCAGTCATATACAGAGAGAGAGGCTGGTATCGGTTAGCTGTTGGTATACAGACATTTCCTCCCATACTGACCGGGCCACCGACAACAGGCTCAGGTAAGACTTCTCATCCATCCTTACCACTTGCATTTCCTCACTTCAGGTTTTATTTTAACACTTGTGGCAGCGGGTGCGTGATGTTGGAGAAACGCGATGGATGGACGTTCTGTTTCCTCTCAGTCCGAATCGTTTTTGTATGTACTGTATAGAGCGGGTGATTTTCAGCACGGATTTGTGTGAGGAGAGGAGTAAAGGAGGCAGAGGAAGGAAGGGAAGAAGGCAGCGACGTCCCGGGTGATAAATCTCAAACGCGCAGTGGATCACAGTGAGGATGGATGCGGTGCAGCTTTAATGCGTATATTCAATGTGGGCGTTTTCAGCGTTTCAGCACCGTGGACAGCGCCACAGAGATAGAGCGTGCGCGCACGTTGACAGGATGAAACAATCACTCTGTGTCCAGACAAACGCTGAGAAAACAGGGTTTTTATTAGGTCTGATTTCTCACAGCCATTTTAATAAAGCTAGCCTTTAGAACCGGTGTCGTGTCTGGTCGAGAAAGCTGCACCAAGTGCGGAGCGCTGATGCCGCATCGACGCGGTGAAATCACTTTAACAGTCTGCCGCACACCTGTCAGACAGCAAAGCAAATGAAGCATCAACAACAGCGCGACCACAAAGTAGACAATAGGTGGATGAGTTCTGAGTGAAATAATAATAGTAAACTGCGCCATGGTGAGGTCGGTGTGGGAGGAGGAGAGTAGCCGATATAAACAGGAGGGAGGGGGCATGAAGCATGATCCAGCTCCATGAATGCGCCTCCTCCTTTTATTTCATTATTTCTCTCTCTCTCTCTCTCTCTCTCTCTCCTTCTCTCTCTCTCTCTCTCTCTCAACGCGGCGTTTTTGCATCACGAGGAGTCAAATCTGAGCCACATTTACGCGACAGAGGCGAGAAGAATTTCCCGGCGGTAACAGTGGGGTGTGTGGGTGGGAGATGGGGGAGGACCGCGGTGAAACCCGCACTATGACACCTCCCCTCCCCTCCTTTCCTCCCCCTCACCAGCTCCGTCCAGTCATCCATCCACCGTCTCCGTAGCGACGCACAAAACTGTCAATGAGCCCCTCGTGAGCTGTCTGTAAATGGCGCACGACGGCACCAGAGCAGCAAACACGCGCAAGTGTGATTGATGCATTTAGGATGTGGGATTTTAACTACAGAAAACAGTGATGGATCAAACGTGACATTACCAGCTTCTAATGCACATATAGTAGCAGTTAAGACTGTTCTGTGTTTGTTGTCATTTGTTGTCGTAATGTTAAAATTCCAAGTTATTTGCCAAACTGAAATGATCTTTCCCCTGGAGAGCGTGCATGGTTGATATCTGCAAACATCTCTGATTGATCTAGTGACAAACAGTAATCAATGTATGGATTCATGTGTGGTGCATTGACACCCATGTGCTGCTTTGGCACACACCAGCCTGCATGGATGCTGTGAATACCTAAGCTTCATGAAGCACAACTGAAGTTCTATTGATTTGTGGCGCATCTGGAATTATTATTTTCATTTTATGGCTTCATGGAGTGACGCTGAGGTTAGATTATAACTGATATTTTTTTTGCAATTGGTGCTATAACATGAGTTATAAGTGGGTCTGGTGATCTTTAACACCCTATGTTTAATAAACAAGTAAACAAAGAGGCCTTGTGTTCATATCTGCAGAGCAAGGCCCTATAAATACACAACCAGCTGTGAATTCATGGCAGTGGCAGATTATAGCGTACAGTGGGGCCTATACAGAGAACACAGTCAACCCTCCAGGGACCCTCTGCTTGCCATGACCGCTATCTCAGCTCACATTATGCGGCTTGCACTGTTTGGACTGCAGAGAGAGAGAGCGAGAGAGTGAGGGAGGGAGGGTGGTGGTGGGAGGGGGTGTCAGGCCTGTAGCGCACACACTGTGAAGGCACTGCTCTATGTGGATAAATGGGTGACTCACAACACCATCACCAGCCGCTGATTGTTTCTCAGAAACACCCTGGCCATTGTTCATTTCACAGGGGCACCGTTATACGAGCCCGCGTTGTGCTGTTTGGAAATGGAGCTAAAGTCTGCGTGATTGATGCCGGTGCTGCGCACTGCGTGCTTTGGTGCAGGTACAGTTTTTATGTGTGTAGCAACTTTCAGCCTCAAGAAAGCCCTTGTTTTGTATGGATTGAAAGGCTTTAAACCATCCAGTTCATGTATAAGCAACTAAACATAGAATATTAACCTCATGTTCCAGCCACGTCGATGTGATCTAAAATGAAATGAGTCATATTCGACATCAGGGATCTTTTATAACTCATCATCTCTTTCTCTGACATGGGGAATTGTAATCAAAAACATTTAAATTAGCTTTGTAAACACTAGATGACAGCATTCTGAAATGTTGACCCAACATTCACCTTTAGTATTGTTTCATATTACACAATTCCAGCTGCTGTTTCATAGTGTGCAGATACTGTATCACTCAGGGGTAAATGTCATGTTTACCCCTGAGTTGTCAGAAAGACTAAGATCAAATGTATAGCATTCACATTTCTTCAGCACAGAACCAGACTTGCTCCATCTTTTGTAAAGTTTTGTGGACGTGAATGTGAATGTGAATCAAAAGCCTCTGGATTTAGCTGCATGACAGACAAAATGGATTCAACAGAGCTGATGTCGCATTAACAACTCTGAGATATCCTGAATGAGGATGACAAATATGTTTCCTCTCTTTTCACGGGATAATGAAGCCAATTCTGCAGGAACCATGTCTCCTCTGATTCGAGATGAGCTGAGAGTTTGATAGAGGATTATGAGACGTTAGATTTTAATTCATATTTCAGGATATTTTTATGTCATGCTTAAAGTTTTTTCCTGGTAGCCAGTGCATTTGTTTTAATACAAACTCTACATAGCTTTAGCTTTGGAATAGAAAATGCTGTTAGGCTCAGGTATTACTCCCTTAATTTAAATTTTTTAGGTTTGATACTATCACCATGTCTGTTTAGCTGAGTAAGCTAAACTAACAGACACGAGCCAGTTTGCCTGGCTAAGCTCACATAAGGAAAACCAAGAGACAGTTTGATCACAACAAAATCCCCCAACCAGAATATCCACCCTTGAACATGTGTAACCCATTCACAGACAATACTGCAACAATGTCAACACAAACCCTGAAACAAGCCCCCAATCAAGTGTTACCTGTTCTATAGGAGGTTATGGAAGTGTTCCATCTGTTGTTTATGTGAAGATACTTGGGAATGACCATGAGCCACTTTACCATAATAATGGCAGGTGAGGTTTAAAGCATGCAACATTTGTAGTTTGACTGGAGCCATGTCAGTTTTTAAACTACAAGTTTACAGATGTGACCTGCAACCATTACACTCATGTGTGCTATGCTTAATTGTCTATTCTCCTCTGAATGGGAACATAATTTACAAAATTAATCATGCTCTAATGGAGACGAGTTGAAAGTAGTGGTTGAGACAATTACATTCCCAGGTAAATGTTTACTGACCTTGTAAATCACGTGAAAAGTAGGCTTATTTTCCCCAAAACGTCCATTCGAATGGAGTTCTTTTGGAAACCAGTGGAGTCACCCTCTTGTGGCTAACTGCGAGGTCCCTCTTATATCCTCAGCTTGACTTTTCAAAAGGCTTCTTCCATTTGTTCACTAGATTTTATAGTTTAAAGGCAGCTTTGCGGTGTCTTGAGTCCAGTCACCGCTTATTTTCTCTGATACTCTGCATGTAAACAAAAGCAGATGAACAAAATGGCTGCACATGAGGCCTTGGGAATTGCTGTGGCAATTCATAGACACTGAGCTAATGTGGTGCTTTTATAAGTTCTTGTTTTCTAAAATTATTTTAGGAAGATACAATTGTGTGTCATTGCATTATTTTGGGTAGTTTGACCGTCATTCATGGAGATTAGTCCGCGGGGATATGAGCCACACACTTGTCATGAATCCTTTCATACTCACACAAAAACACTCCTTCTCTAAATTTAGCTGAAATGATGTGGTTAATATTATCTCCTAAGTAATGCGCTTCCTTTTTTAAGCTTTCCTGGACATCAAAAAAACGTTTAAAAGCCCATTTATGAGACTGCGCTGTCAGGCACTGTCATCATTCTGCCATCTGTCCTCTCTCTCTCCTGCTCTCTAGGGTTTTAGTGTTATTCTTTTTGATTCATGAAATGAATTTCAGGAGAGAAAATTAAAGTGATTAGAAAGAAAAAGGGAGGTGTGGAGAGACAGGAAATGGAAACAGATTATAACTATGAAAGAATGACTGCCAGGTTAAACTGAAGTAGTTCATACTCTCTATGTGGGGAAGAAAATCATAAATATATAGATTTCTAAATAACAGGCAGAGAGCTTCACTTACATATGCAGGAAACTTGGATGTCACATTTTGTTATGGCAAGATGATGAAGTAAAACTTGGCTACATTTCATGTGGAGGGCCTGGTGCAACCTGCTTGGGTTTCATGCAGATCTGCAGCCTCAAACGTATCGTTTTCACTACCAGCATTTACCGTCACTTCAGTAGCATTGTACCGTAAAAGTATCCTCATGTGATTCACGCTCCCATTTTCCAGAATAAAAGCCAAGTATAGACATCTTATCCCTGCATGGGTGAAGCATAATATTGCCAGTCAATCTGCTCGGGTCAACATGAATACACACCCTCTGTGCTGCTGGGGTTTGTGTGTTCAGGTGCAGGGATAATACCACTGTATCAGTCTTCAGTGGCTTGTGGAGGTGGTTTTTCGTTCAAGGGTCAGAGGAGTGTTGTGTGGCTGTTTTTTTTTGGTGATGCTGTTGCTGTAGGTCTGCCAGTTGTGCTGGGTAATTTATGATGCTGCAGTGCAGCTGACCGGAGCTGTTAGTGCAGGTTAGCCTCTGCATCACTTTTACATCCACCTTTTAAAAGTCACAAGAGAAGTTGGCTTTCCGAGGGTGTCTCAATTGTTGTCACGTTTTAGATTCCTCACACAGCTTCATATTAATCATACAAAACAACATGCATGAATGCATGGGGTGATGTACCATACCTTTTAGCCACACAGTCACCACACAGTTTATAGTAAACTCTAATGTGTTTTGTAGTACTGCTTTAAATAATACTGTGTAAATATATCTTGTGAGCAGTATCAGTAGTATTGATTTACTATGGCCAGCACTGGAGGTCAGCATTGCAGCATTCACTGTAGGAACTGAAGTATTACAGTGTTTATGTATGTATTATTAATGTTTTGGACCATTTTATACTCAGTAAAATGTGCTGGAGTTGAACAGATTTTTAGCACTCATATATTTTTTTGTTTAACATTATAGTTTTGAATATTACATTTGACCATAAAAGTATTATTTTGCGTTTCTACAGTAGCTGCAGAGATGTAATTTGATATTTTTGTTGTCTGTTAGTAGGTGTTTCTTGTCCTCTGGTTGCTCATAATTGCCTCGTTTTTATGACGCCTCAAATATTCAACAGGCCATAAATGTGACACTGAAGAAGCAACACAATCCCATGAAGTATAAAAACCAAATTTAAGAACCAAATGTATCCCCCTGAACTGGGACATAAACCTCACGAGATCTCTGATCTGATTTCTGATCTCTGATTGGATTTTTTTGATGGAAACTCGTACCACAATCCTCAGGTTTCCATATCTGCTCTCTGCCAAAAAGCTGTGACCGAAGGGCCAATGAAAGTCATGGTTATTGATTATGGCATAAGACTTTATGCTCTGTTACTGCTGCTTTACTGAAACATCAGGAATTCTCTTTACCCTGTGGTTTACGTGAACGCTTCTTGCCTGAGATTTCATCTGACATGTAGATATAAAACAGACATCTGCTGTGTTTCTCACCCGGGGAGCCTCACATCTCTCTCTCCCCCCCTGACATTTATTACGCTGTAAAACACACAAGGTTGTGCTTCTAATACAAAACCACCAACCTCCCGAACCACCACCCCCACCTGAACCTTCCCCACTGTTGTTGCCTTCAACTTTACTGCCCCATAAGTGGCCTTCCCTGTCACGTTTGGCTTGTCAAATGTCAAATCTCCACAGCTTTCTAGGTGTCCAAATATCAAAGCCTCACTGTAATAAATGTGCTCTTATGAGACGGCAAATAACGAAGCCAGCGCTGTAGGGCGTGGTACATTGTGCATACTAAACCCTTATTTTATTCTCTTTTTTACATGTACCATCTGTTTCACTCATCCTCCTATTTTAGCTTTAGATGTTCCTGTCTTGACCACGCATCTGTTCTTCTCTTCACCTGTTTCCACGGAGCAGGGAGCTGACTGATAAGAAGCTATGCAGCTCATAGCAACAGTGAGGAGAGGGATAGTGGGATATCACCCCATTTAACACCCTTAGACTATCTGGTCTCTATTAGCGAAAAAGCTGCCCGAACACCACCTTCAAGAGGCAATAAATATGGCGATGACAGCGTTTTAACCTTAGTGCTGAATGATAATTGATGAGCTGCACTGCAGCGATCACATTTACACGCCCACATGGTCATGTGCACATCCATCAAGCTCTTCAGACTGAGCGGTCACTCTTGGACAGGTAGTTTATGAGAGGAGGGGCATGACTGGAATACCACGGTCGTCTCCTAACCTTGTGTAATTTGGGTTCAGCGTTTCCAGAAAGCTGTAAACTCCACGTTTCAGCATCCCATGATCACACTCACTCACTCTCTCTTACTGATGGGAAACTTCTAAACCCGAGAATCAACCTGGCTGTGTACAGCACTTTAAACTCATTAGAAACCACAATGTGCACTGCCAACAGTAATGTTTCAGAGTAGACTCCTTTGTCTGCTCTGTCCCAACCCCCGACTGGAAATAGCTCGGTAAACTGCCACGGGCTTGGATGTGATGTGTCCTGTTTACTTATGTGTTGTATAACACGCCTTGTAGGATGTTGTGAGTAGATTGTGTTGGTTTTTTATGTTTAGATTGTGGGCTCTTCACTGACTTGTATTCATATTTTCATATTCCCCCAATATTCTAAAGCTCTGTCTTGTTTTTTTTTTTACCTGTTCTAACTCAATGATGTGGTTTGTGTGACGTTGCAGGGTTTATATGCAGGTGTGTGTGTGGCATCTGATTTTAATTAGTGGAGTTTAGTAACTATTTTGTAGCCTAATCTCAAGTTTTGTCTTGAGAAATGATTTTCATAAAATCCAACCTTCCACAAGCCCGTATATTTGTTTTTAAAAAGATAGAATCAGTGAGTTTTTGGTATTTTAAACTCAAAGTAAGATATCTTTAATGTAGTATATCTGAGCATACACAGCCATGGTAGCAGCTCTGTGTGGCTGAACTAAGACACTAAGGCACCGCAGTGCTTTATGCTTCACCTGACAGCGACACGCTGACAACACGCTGATGTTTAGAAGCTAGAAAATGTCACAACAATAGTAATTTGTGTTAGTACTCGAACATTTGACTGACAGAATGCTGCTCCCGTCCTGAGCGAGCTGTGTTTCTGAAGCGGTCCTGGCTCCAACACTGAACAAGTATTCCCGCCTAATTTTGTGGTGACAAAAATGAATGTATTAGCCTTCATTAAATCTGGTTTACATCGCCTAATGAATTCCATTTTTGAAATGTCCTCTGTGTGTGCTGTGTGTGTGTGTGTGTGTGTGCGTGTGTGGCTGCCCAGATGCGCTGGTGATGATGTGATTACAGTGGAGCCAGATGAATAAGTGATGGCCTCTTAGACTCCTCAGGTCAATAATTTATTGCATTCTTCCTAGAGCGGCCTGTTGAGATGTCGCTTCAGCACTTAATGCTATGGCTCCTCACTCACAGTGAGGAGAGAGCTGCAGCTGTAATGACACTCGGACTGGATGAGTAACGTTACATCACTGCTGTTATTGTCCGGGCTCGCTGTGGATCCTGGAAGGATAGTGTCATCCTTTTGTCATGGTTAAACCTCCAAACAAAAGGACTAAAAAAAAAGCTTATTTGTGGGCAAACACATTTGCAGGTTTATTTTCCAGGCTAAAAATGCTTGCTGCAATTCATACGACTTTAATTATCTTTTGACTTTTATAATGATAAATAAATTCAGCCATTTCAGTGTACAAAGGAACAGCCACTCGATCTGTTTTAGTTCTGGGTGACTGCAGTCGTCTGTACGCAGAGATAACAGCCGTATAAATGAAGCTCTATCAGCACCTTCACATTAAAGTCAGTTTACGTTACAAGATTTATTTTTACAGTAGCCAGTCACGTCAGTCTGTCATCTCTTAACCAACTGAAGCCACGTGCTGAGCTTTAAACTCTTAGGCCTCCACATGATTTCCTGTTTTCTTGTCGTTTGAACACAGTGTTTGACCTTTCTCTGAGTTTGAGCTCATCATGAGCTGGTTAAGTAGAGCAGAATTAAAATATGTACGATATTTTGAGCATCGCCCAACCGTATCAGTCACACTCCAGTGATGTATCACCATTAAGGATACGATGTTCAAAGGGACAAAGGAAAACGTCTGGCGACGGCGACGGCACAGAGATATGCATCCAACTGTATGTGCATAAAAAAAACAGTATCCTTTTCACATAGGAGTCATACAGTCGCATATGAATATGTCAGTAGAGGCATTATAAACATTTTAAATAACCTTTGAGTGCAGTTTTTAATGTGAGATTCGGTCTAATATGTTTGATACAGTGTGTCTTTGGGAGTGAATTTGGTTGTTCCAGTCGCAGTTTTACTGGAGGAAAGAGATGATGATGATTCTTAATGTAAGAGAAGATAGAAAAGGGGAGGAGATGCATGGAGATGCTGGTGGGGGCTGGTAATCTCCTCCAGGTAGAACGTGAGTGAATATGGTATGAAATATGTCGTATTCCAGGAGAGAATGTGAGGGGAATGGAAATAATAATGCTATTATTCCCATGGTCGTTACACTGCAGTGTAATTTCTGAGGTAGTAAACAGATGGATGGATGTTCTATTAAAACATCCTTGGATGTATTTTCTTGCTGTAGAGTTTGTAGTATAGTACATAAATGCAAGTGTTAGCCTATGTTCTATTGGTCAAACAATTATTCCAACCACTGTTGACAAATGTGTTTGTCTTTATTCCTGCAGCTGCCTTGAAACATATGATAATTGCTGTATATATATATATATATATATATATATATATATATATATATATATATATATATATATATATATATATATATATATAGTCATATAAAGTCACAGCACCTCCTCTAAAGTTTAGTCATACTGCTAATCAGCAAAGCTCACACTGCCACAGTCCTTACTGGACCAACATGGGTGTAATAAAGTGTGTGCGCCTGCAGATACAGGACAGTACATAGATTGGGGGTGTGTGTGTTTAGTGCACCGCGCCATGGCCTCTTTGTGTGGTTTTAATAACTTTGAGACGATTTTTCTTCCTGCTTTTGTTGCTTATTATCTTCCTGTTTGATTTAGGACAAAGTGCTCATCATTTCCTGTCATAAACGAGTTAACACATGATGACAAGGTGGCAGGAACTCAAGGAGGGGGCAGTTTCAGTCACTTTTTATCACATTTCTGTCAGTTCTGATGATAAGATTACATAGACCACAAGTCTTGTTATAACATTTGATCTGATGAACCTTTACTTGATTTGCAATGTAGTAGTTCCTCACTGTTTTTTTTATAGCACACAGCATTAACATAAATCTACAACATAGAATCCTTTGCTGCTTTTTTGTAACTTACACATGGAAGGAAACATATGTTGCCGCCCCTTCTTCAGCCAGATTTCCCGGATGTGACCTGTCAGTAGTTTATTATCCTCATCCAAAATGCTGACAAAGGGGATTTTATGTGAGTAATTAAAAAGTCAGTGTATCTCAGCTGTGCTGCCCAACATTTAATCAGAAAGGGAAAATCTCCAGACAAATGAGTGTCCTTTGAGAAGGAGCATCCACAGATGAGAGGGCAGAGCAGCTGCTGAAAGACTCTGGAACTCAAAGGTCAGCAGTTAAATTCTTGTAATGGTATCATTTTAACTCTTTCAGGTTGTTGCTACCTGCTCTAGCTCTGCATCAGTGAATGAGTTCATGAGACATGCGTGATAAACAACACTGCATGGGTTGGTCGCAAGTAAAATGTATTAATTTCATACCCTTTGGGGGGGTTGATTAGCAGAAAAACAAAGCTTGCTGAAATAACTCCTGTTCTCATTTTTATATCAGTGGAGCTGCATATCGGTGAATAACAGCTGCTAGAATAACAAACTGATTAGATGACAAATAATTGTAATAATAGTCACACACGTTGTAGATATTTGAAACGAGGGTGCACACATAGACCGTAACAAAGGACAGGGCCTTGTGGTTTGAAAAGTTCTTGATTTATAACATCAGTAAATGTTTTCCTGAGGAGTTAATGGTCTCATTCACTAATATCAGGTCTTCTTCCATAGAAAATGATGCAATTTTTGTAAATTAGGACACTTATGAGTGGACACCACAGTTGCTATCGTATGCTTGTTTGTTTTGCAATTGGAAGACGACGTCCATTTTTCTACACATTCCGTGGATGAACCAGTAGCTTAATTGGTTGTTTCTGTCAGAGCAGAAATCATATCACATGAGTCATTTAGGTAAATGATACAGATACAGAAGTAACTAATAATTAAATAACTTAACGAAGGTTGTGTCTCATTGTGTAATAATGATTTGTCTTAATCAGGTTTGTTCCTCTTGTATATTTTTTGCAGCTTTACCAGTGTAAATGCACATGGTGGACAATGTTGTCATGAGTGAAGTGAAACACAGTAAATTCTGAACCCAACAACAAACACACAGTTAAAAGCGCTGATGATAAAAGTATTTTTGGGTGTTTTTTTTTCATAACACCCAATTCAGCCGGGTTTTCTTTCTGTTCTAATGATGAATTTGCTCCAGTGGTGAACCAGAGCAGCTAAGATGCAAAAATGCAGAGCTGGTAATTGAGACGTAAATTGAAAGGTCAGAACGGCCTGTTAAAACTTGATTGCCTGAGTTGTGTTATATAACAGGGCAGACAGGCAGACAGACAGGCAATGATGCCCCTTTGGTTCCTTCAGCAAGTCGTCGTGAGGAGTGTTTTTTGACTCACTTCAGACATTTGGCAGCGCACTACGCACAGTCTGGCTGCAGGTTTATGTAACCCAACATGGCTGCTGCTGTTGTGAAGTGATGCAGAAGAGTGAGGCGGAAAGGGAACGGTCTAATAATGTGATAAATCCGGGCCAGGAAGGGTGGAATATATGTGATTTCTGTCTCTATCTATTTACACTGACAAGTAAAAAGCTGTAATAAAATGGAGTCTGTACACCATGCACTGTTTAACCAGTATGAGACAGCATTTCGTCTACTGTCGTACACATGACTAAGTCCATCTGGTGAAGGTTGTATCTACATATATTCCAACCCAGGGGTGTTAATGACTCAGACTGGTGTGAAACTGCGGGTTTCTTGTGGGTCACAGTGGTGTGTGGTAAGCAGATGTTAGAAACATCACTTGGCACACAAGTGGATGGACATCGTCTGTCTGAGACTGTGATTGACTTTCAGATTTTTTGTGTTAAAAAAAACAACAGAAACACAAACCTGACAGATAAATATTTTCAGTGCATCAACATCAAACTATTTTAAAATCCAACACTGACTCACCCTCAACTCCAGAGAGAAATAGCCACGTCTTGTGTAATGGTTTGACTTTTGTAACAGTCTCAGATAATAGCCTTTCCTCTGCATGTCTGTTTGTCCTTATTTAAAATAAGGTTAAGTAAAATCAGGTTTTCTTTGCAGATATGAGCCATGACCGTCCGCAACAATGGACCAAAACATGGAATATTTGTATTCCATAATATTACCCTGATGACCTGAATAAAAATCAGCCTTTCTGAGCACTGGACTCAAGTGTTGTAGCAGCATTATTTCTCCAAAGAATTGTCTTTCGTAGGAGATTTTACTAATTTGCCATGTTAAAATTTGATGATTTATTATCTGACACACGACAAGTCGTTTCAAGATCATGTTCAGAGTTAGTTGCCAGTAATCCTACATCTGCTTGACTGCTGATACTGTACGAGCCTCTCCTGAACCTCAGAGGGGAAGAAAGGATCACAGCTACAGGACTAACGGGCTGTTTGTGTCTCTCTGTGACTAATCCCACGATATCCCATCAATGCTGCCTGTCTGAGACTAGTATTCCTTTGCAAACATCGGCCGCCTTTTCCCTTTCCATTTACTGCCCAGTCAGCAAACTCTGCTGCTTCTGCTGCTGCAAGATCGTCTTAATCCTTCGTTATACTGCCTGCAACAGTGAACACAGACTTAGGACACAGCAGCTCCCAATCACTTTGTTTTTCTTTGTTTGGCTGAATGATTTTTATAAATATGAGCCATTATCATTTGGCCATTTTACATATTTGTACTTTTGGCTCTTAGCTGTTGTGGTTATCCAGAATATGAGTATGAAAGAGTATCTTTACAGCATTTGTTCAAGACCAATGACAGAGTCTAAGCCTGCAAATACTACTGCTGTTGATGCTGTTCTGTCATATCCTTCATTTACAAGTGTTGCTGTTCATAGAGTTTCATAGAGTAGAGCATGTGTGTTGTGAGAACCCTGCATTTGATAACTAGTACATTATCATATGTGGATAAAACAGCCGTCTCGCATTAAATTATTCAAGTTGAGAGATTTAAGGCCTCACTGGGCTCAGATGTTGTCACTGCACCCTCCAGCTGTCCATGCTAAAGACTCCTTCTTCTGTTTTTGTCTCTCTTCCAGTCTTCCCCGGATTCCCACTAGGATCTTCTCTTCCCTGTTGGAGACCTTCTCCACCCCCCACATCCAGCAGCCATGGCAGATGACGCAGATATGCGCAATGAGCTGTCAGACATGCAGCAACGCGCTGACCAGCTCGCAGATGAGGTGAGAACAGCACGCTCGCCATAGAGGTCATTTTTTTTCAATCAACATTAACTTGATTTTGAAGGCAGTAGTTCTTCACTCATCGAATGCATTATACTGGAACAGCTACATGTTTTTGTCTGTCTTGGGTTGTGTGTGTGTGTTTCTGATGATGTGTAGTCGTGTCTGTGTTCATGTGTATGTAAGAGGAAAGAGAAAGAGAAAGAGAGTCTCAGTCATGGCCCAGAGCAGATCAGTCCACACCCCTCCAGCTTCACATATGACTCACACTGGCACAGCTGAGCAGAATATTAAATACTCTCTCACACACAGATGCGTGAACATACACAAAATGGCGTCGTCACAATAACACTTCTAGCCTCTGACTTACACAAGCTCACAGACCCGCAGAGAGGACAACAGCCCGTTCCAGATCAAAGAACACGTGACTTTACTTCACATATAAATGAGTCAAATGGAAGATTAAATAATAATGAAAGCTACGAAACGTAAAGAGGACCGACTGCAACAAAGATGGCTTCTGAAGTCGAGGCTGGGCCCGGTTGAGTTCCTCACCCAACCCCCCCCTCTTTCTTCAACCCCCACCACTTTAGAAGATCAGCGGCGCTCGCAGCGAGCACAGCAAGGCGGAGCTGTGTCATTGTAAGAAGGAAGGAGATATCACAGAGCGCCGTCCCCGCCGAGGACGCCAGCGAGCAAGCTGTGCTCTGCAGTTTCACGCTTGTTAGAGAGGGAACTGGAACACTCAGCTACATATCTATCACAGCACATGCTAATAATAGACGTCCAACAGTCAGTGAAGAAGGGATTAAACAGTCTTTCTTTACAAAGAAGGCTGAGCTGATGTGTTCTTGAGTAAATCTTTGGTTATTAGATCTCAAAGGTGTTTAAAAGCACTTCAAATCTAGGTTTAATGTTAAGTTGTAAACTATGTTTACTGCGACTGCCACATTTCCCATCATATGCTATTCAATCATCCAAGTGCAGACAGTCCGTCTCTGTGAGGTTCATGTCGAGTTCATGTCGATACACATCAGATATTGATCTTTTCCATGTCCTGCTGATTGTTCAAATTGACTCCACTTTGTTGTGATGCATGTTCGCTTATGCTCTGTTCGATAAACAACACGCAGACACATGATTGTGTGGGTGTATTTGTGTTACACGTGAAAACTATAATGACCACTGCAGCATTCTGAATGTGTCCTGTGAACATGAATGGAAACTAATCATACTCGTCCTGCTTGTCCACAGTCACTGGAGAGCACCCGTCGTATGCTGCAGCTGGTGGAAGAGGTAAGAAAATACTTTTATTATCATTTAAACATCAAGTTTAAATTATAGTAAGACAAAATATGACATGGGGGGATTATGGAAAGAGTCTGTTACCTCTGATCTCTTCTGCACAGACTAATCATTTATATTGTGTCAGAAAAACTATTTTATATATAAACTAAATTATAATTGTGTCATTGTTTTTGAATAATAACAAAAATGGCACTTTCATGGATGACAGTAAATTCTATTGTCATGTATAACGTTGAGATAAAACAGAATGACCAGGTCAACATAATTCTCTGTGTTCAACACACAACACAACAGTCCACAATGGATGATTGACAGTGGGACAAAAGGTACAAACGTGAAGCAGATGAAGAGTTAACAAATGTACGTCCAAAAATGCAATGATTTAGCAATAATGAGACATAATATTGTCACACATGCCATTGAATTCTATCCGTATATGTTTACATGGACATCAATAATCAGCCTATTCACCTTATTCAGACTAATGCATTCTGATTATGATGTTTACATTAGTCCATAATAACACAAATGATAAAATAACACAAATGATGTCATTGTCTGATCAAGAGTTTTTATCTTAAAAACAAAAAGATATTGTGTGAAATATCACCTACTTACTCTTAATCTGAATATTGTTTATTTTCAGTATGAATCATCTGGATTAAGGAAACCAGAAAATGCTTTCATTACATTCAGACTATTATCAGATCAATATCAGCTGCTGTCCATGTAAACCTGACTTTGAAGGTACAGTGTGTAAAATGGAGAGAGTGCAGATTTTAAGAAACACTCCTTCCTTTACCAAGTGTGTCAGTGAACTACGGTGGCCTTCACGTACCAGAAAGGATATAATTCATCTTCATTAGTGTAGTAAGCTTCTGCTTTCAGAACAATAAATGACCTCTCTGGCTGGTCTGTTTGTTCACGCTGCTGTAAAAACACATCAGCATGCCACTTCATATAAGAGCCTTATACTAAGGTAACAAACAGACAATTTCTATAGACATGGAAACAAAAATACTGGATATAATATTACTTTTTTGCAAATAAACCCTTCTAAATGTTACATTAATGGCATTGAATTCAGTATTAAGGATAGTATTGTGTAAAATGATACTACGACCAGATCATGTGACATACAAAGCTGGAGCCAGGAAGCCATTAGCTTAGTGCAAATACTGGGATCTAAAGTTTAAAAGTTAATTCAGAAAAACATTTTGTGTTCAATCAGAGTTCATTAAACGTTTCCCCTGCCTCATCTTGAACGAATCACATTCTGCCTCAAGCTTTCACTAAGAGTCATATTGACTTGACTTTTTAGTTGTAGCTGGGGAATTCAAGATATTTGTGTTATTATTATGAATCAAAAAATCTGCATTAGCCTTGCAGTATAATGTAAATCAAGTGAGAGCGAGAGATTATAAGATTTGTGCACCTCCTTCAAGGTCTGTTCACGGCCTTGGGGAAATCTGGCTGGTGATAGGGGACTTTGACCAATCACAGGGCAGTTGAGACAGAGAGAGAGAGAGAGAGAGAGGACGCTCCTATTGGCTGTTCCACTGAGCAGCGCAAAGCAACCTAAAAAAGGAAGAATATTCTGAAAGAGAGTTGGACAATTAATACAATGAGACATGTCAATATGGGCGGAGTGTTTCAGTGATGGTGAGATTACCTTGGATCGTCCATTGGATCTCCGCATGGGAGTCGCTCAGGACGGAGGGCTTTGAGTCCAAGATATTAGTAGGTTATAAATTGGGGATTAGTCTAAATAATTTAATAAATAAAAACTATTTTCCCCACTATCCAACCTTCTACAGCTCAATTAGTCACCATGGCCAGACCTTTAGAGTTCATACCACATGAGTAAACATACTCTGCATTACTGCATCACACTCATCACTGTTGCTTTCAAATAAACCCTTAAAATGCACCCTAAACCAATAATAAAAACTTTAAAAAGGAAGCGAATTCACAAATATTTATCTTAGACTGTCAATGTATTCCAAACAATCCTGGAATTTCTGACTCCAATGAATCGAAATCCCAAATTAAAGCCATAAAATCCTTGTTCTGTTAATTGCCTGAGTCCATTAGTCATGTCAGGCAGGATTGAGTCACTCATGAGTCAACAGAGGGACGGCGTGAATAGCACATTACAGGAAATGAGCCAATGTCAGAGAGAGAGAGAGGGAGGGGGAGAGAGGGGGAGAGAATACACACATATTTTTATTAGCTCGTATAAATTCACACTCATAAATAATGCTGCAATAAACTGAGGGTGAACGATGAGGAGAAAGCAACAGAACGGCGGAGAGTGACATGGCAACAAGCAGACAGAGAGAAGGAGGCAATAAAGAGAGAGTGAAGGACAGAGAGAAAGGAAAGGGAAGGCATGGACCGCTGGGGGAGGGAGTGTCCGACAAGCTCCGGGTACAGATCTCAAGGTCATATTGATCATCAGTCAAAATATCTCGCTGCACACCGCTCAACCTCTACAACTGTACTGTGGGTGAGGGAAAACTGAGGGAGAGAGCGAGGGGAGAGAGGGAGTGAAGCGATGGAGTAGATTTATAAAATATAGCCTGATCTTGAGGCGGCATATTTCTGCGGCAGCTATAAGGGATTTGTATTTCACATTTTAAGATGGGAGAGTACTATGAAATTAAATGTTGAGCAGCTTTGTGAGAGTGGGAGAATGGATGAAGGGGTGAAAAGAGTGTTTACATCACATTAACTGTGTTCCATTTAAATAGGAAATCGAAAGTCGGAAGCGGGAGATGAAAACGTATCCTGTGCTATTCATTATTAGCATTATTGCATTATTTTGCACACACAGACAGCGTAGCAACATTTAACAGCACCATGTTCATGACTTGTGATTTACTGTCAAACAAATATGATAACAATTGCTATTCATGGTAAAGGTAGGAAGTTGGAAAGCCGAGTTCGGAGGACTCAAATTCCACGAAATACAAATGGAACGCACCACAGCTGGGCCAGCAGAAATCTGTATGTAATATGTGTCTATACACTTGTCCTTTAGTGAAAATGAGCACATGACTTCATGGCGTCATCTCTTAGCATCACTCAATTAACTAACATGAATCTAAAATGACCCATAATGATTCATCCCAAATATCACTGTAGCAAGACTAGCGAAACACAAATTCTCTCAATTCTGAGCCAAAATGTCTAAATCTATCTACTTAATTTGAGTGAGCGCGCGTCCCTGAACTATTTTCAGTCCTGTACGGGATCATGGCTGTTTCCTGAGGGACACATTTCCACTCCTTTTGAAATGTCTCTCGGACAGAGGCTCTCTGGATTACAGAATAATTGCTCCCCTCTCGCCTCTTAAACATCGAGGTGTAGCTTTCCACCCAAACTGCTGAGTGTGCAGTGGTGTGTGCGTGTGCACTGACACGCCATAATCTTATTTATGACTGCCGAGCCAAGCCAGGTGCTTCATCTTAGTGCGGCAGTGCTGCATTTCTAAGCAGCTGAGATAAGATGAGTTTTGTCATCGAGTGTCACCATCGTCCTGTTCATCCTTGTTTTCTTTGCACCAACATCAAAACCTGTACCTGACCGGACGCATCGGTGACTCTCAGCCTCACTGTTGAATCCTCCTGTAGCCTCCACTTCTCAGATGTTTCACAGTCAGGGAGAAATTCAAACAAAGCTGAAGGAAAACCCATAACCTCCATTTTGACTTTGGAGTAAAACAGCAAAGTCTAAAGGTGTAACATCTGCTGACTCTGCGTCAGATGGGGTGTTTTTAACCACGTCATTTGTAGATGACGTTGGCGATGATTTCCATGTTTCCTGGTGAGACGTGATTGAGAAATGACCTTTGCTCCTTCCAGTCAATACAAGGTCATATACTGATATGGGGGTGGGGCTGAAATATTCAAATGTGTCCTTCCAGAGGGACAGAAGAATCAACATGGAGAGGTCAGGATATCAAGATGCTCAGTTACAGATGCTGTTTGTTTGTTTTGGAAACATGGTAGAGTAAAAAAAAAAGGATTAAAGACAACAAGAAAAAAAACTGTCTTCATAAATGTTAGAATGTGTACTGTTTGTAGTCAATAGCATCAATAAATGAGCTTGCTTACATGCAAAGACATGAAAGCAAGCGAGAGAGAGCTACCATTTGCCTCTTTCAGAATGTAAAACAAAGATCTCTGCAGCTAAATAATTAACATGCTGATTTAGTTTCACCAGTAGTTATAATGTATGTTGTTATAAGTGCATCTGGCTCCTGCATAGCTGGAGACAATCTAGCTTTCTTCTTTTTACCATTTCTGAGCAAACCACCTGCTGCCTCCACTGTATGTCTGTATCTTGTTTAGTGCGAAAACATCTCATCTAACGCTCAGTTGGAAACCAAATAAACAGGTTCACAAAACCCTCCTTTAATCATACCATGCATGCATTTTAATTTTTTTTTATCCCGTAAAAGTGTAATGTATCCAGCAGAGAGGCCGGCCTTTGTCAGCATTGCTAATTTAAAGGCGAGCAGAGGTGGCCTGAGCTGCTCTCCCTCTGCTAACTGTGTTTTTATTTTCCATCAATCACAACAGTGTTCTGCTGCACTGGGACAATTTAATATCAAAGAATATAAAATGGAGACAGAGAAAGTTGAGAATCGATGTCCAAACGCTGTTGTTTGTGCTGAGAAGAGATAAAGTGAATTTAAAATGGCCACTGATTCTTTGAACTATACTGTGGCCTCGTTACTGACCTCTGTTTCATTTTGATTTTCTCTCCCTCCCTCCCTCGTGCCCTCCCTCTCCTCTCCTCTCCTCCCTCCCTCCCTCCACCTGCCTGTCCTTGGGGAGTAGAGCAAAGATGCCGGCATCAGGACTTTGGTTATGCTGGACGAGCAGGGCGGTAAGTGTGCCAGAGGGGATAATGTGTCTTTCATCACATATGTATCAGTAACAGATTTATTCACCTGAAACAGAGCTAATGAGACAAAGCATTCAATTATGATATTATTCACATATGAAAATAACATTTACAGACATCAATGTTGTTAAGTTAATGGTATCACAACACTTGGATGAATGAATCGCTTCATATGTAGTTGCTTGTTTTCATTTAAATGCATTTACAAACTAATTCATTTTTTTCCCCTATTTTTAATATTTTTAAGCATCAATATCTTATTTAATCAGTCAAAGTACTGATATAACGCTGGGGAAATTTTCTTTCTTTCAGCTTTCTTTAATTGTTGTTTCCTTTGGCTAACATTTTTTTGTTGTGTTTTTTTTTTTTTTTTCATTTTAATTTGCCTTAAAGTGTTTGATTTGCCTCACAAAGACAAGAACAGGAAATCTTGAAAGTGCCAAAACATGAACAAATCAAGCGATGATTATTTAATGGCAGCCAAAGCAGTGCCTAAACCCGACAGCTCAACAGCAAGATAAATGATTCCTTTTGCATAATCCATCTGAGTGAACGTGTTTGTCTCTGTGGCAGCCGGTGGCAGGGTGACTTCTTTGGCTGTTCTTAGATCTGTTTGTGTTCTCTACAATCACTTAGGAAAATTGCTAGTTGCGTGATGACGACGATAGTGTCACAGACTTAGTCACCTTGAATTCAGTGCCAGTCGATTTTATATCATAGCACAACATTTACAGCAAATGTGCTTTCTCCCCAAAATTGCTCATACAATATGGAACAGATGACCTTTAATCTAGTATAATTAAGCAAATGTTGACTAATAACAGTTGAGAGAACAGTCGAACAGTCTCTGCCACACTGCTGACAAATCAAAGGTGGAAAGGGGAAAAAAAAAGAAACGATCGATTTAGCTGGTAAAGACAAAAATGTTCACTTCTGTCTCAGCTCACATTCGGCATTGTACAATCCCTGCTTTCATGCAATTAGTTCATGAACAAACCAACCACTCACATTTAATTAAACGCTTTATTGTGTTGGAACATCACAGAAGTGGGTATTGAAAAGGTACCTCGAGCTTCACTTGGCTTTTTATTCGGGAGAGGCGCAGACCCGATGTTCTCCAATTGGCTGTGAACCGACTCACCAAGCCTGTGTAAAGGAGCATTAACTCTGGATTCACATGTTCACTGTGGAGGAGTCGACTGAAACGCTTCTCGTTCCCTTTAAATAGAGCGGTGTTAAGCGTCGCCACGCTGCATAATGGGACCACTGCTTCACTTTGCTTGCACCGTGTGCAGCAGAAGTTGAGAAATGTTCAACTTTCCAAGCATTAACTTGAGTGTCAGGCCAATCTAATCCCGTTCACCCTTTAACGCTGCACAGCTCAAACGGAGCTATCGGATCAGGTTGTTCTCCCTGTTACTTTTTATTGGGCAACATCATATCACCATCACCTTAGCAACTCTTACTAACATGTGAATCCAGCGTAAATCAGATTTTTCTGAGAGACATGATTAAATTTGCTTCATCATTATTTTGAGTTGTGTAAAGGATCTAAAATGTGATAGAGTGTTACTGCTCACCACAGTCAAATCATTAATGGCTGTATATTCCGTTGCAAGGATGGAGACTTAACGATAAGAACTGTTTCCAGCATGTATGAGTTACATTTTGTTTTAATTTGCAGTGACAACAATACAATAAAATACAGAATAATTAAGTTGCAGCCTTTGCAATTTGCTAATTTGATTTAATAACAGCTAATTGCTCAGCCCGACCCTCTTCCTTTATCTCCTAATCCTCAGTCTGTCCCCAGCTCTTTTCTGCACCCACAGGATCACCACTCAGAAACTAATTGCAACGACTGACTAGACACACAGGAGGCTGAGAGCCTGAGCTGACCTCTGATCTTGTGTTATTGACTTTAAGTACTGGAGACGGTTATTAACAAGCGTACAGTTTTGCTTCAGGTGATGAAAATGCAAATATTTCACCACCGACCAATTTCTTAACAATGAAATGATAAGTGCAGCATGCTTGGTGCCATTAACCCACTTCACTCTAATAACACTGACTATATTTACATAAATGCATGCCAATCAGGGATTTTACAAATCTGAAAAAAAACTCAATGAACTATTTTCTCAATCCATATTTATAAATGTGCTCCACCCTGTCACACTCTGCCTGCACCGTGTTCCCTTTAATCGTGATGGAAAATCCATTGTGAACCGTCACCGACCCGCCATCCACCACATCAGCTTGACAGAAGCCACACTGCTCATGAACCAGAATCCACTCATACGTACTTTAAATCAGTTCCATTATGTAGCAAAAGCAGCCAAAGCGACACCCATAGCTTTAGCAGTAGAACACGCCCATTTTATCTGCTGTATTATGGCAGAAAATGTGATAGTGTGAGGGCCCTGTATTCACACGCAGCACCTAAAAATGCATGAAGCCAGAGGTGTTTGTCGCATCCATCGTTATTAAGCAGCCAACGATGAGATGACCAGCCTCGCTGAATTAATTCACGCGTTAAACTTACAAAATGAATCAAAATAAAGACACTTTATGCGTTTCCCTTACAGCAGCTTTGCGGGAGCATCCTCTCCTTCACCAGCTGATTCAGGGGCTTCATCTGGATTACCAGAGGTTCTGAGTTTATTTCCCATTTGAACAGTTTGACCTACTTCTCTGACCTTAAAGTTGAGATATTTTCATCTGTGTATTTGTGCACACGAAAGATGCTGCATGTGAACTGGCCCTAAATCTCCACAACTGATTGACTATTAAAGTGTCCCTTTAACGGGAATTATGGGATTTTTCAACCTGAGCCCTATGTTTATAAAAATAATGGGGGTTCCGTGTGAGTCACAACACGGCAACAGTGTAATCCTACGTGGCAATTCTGACATTCTATGTTATGTCCACTAAAAGTGTTTTAATAGACACCAGTGCACACACACACAACTCAAGTTACTGCTCATAATAACTCATATTTCTGTCAATCAGTCAATGAAATTCATTCCACTACTGTCATCCCTTTGTCCTGACCAGAGCAACTCGATCGTGTTGAAGATGGCATGAACCATATCAACCAAGACATGAAGGAAGCCGAGAAAAATTTAAAAGATTTAGGGAAATGCTGTGGGCTTTTCATATGTCCATGTAACAAGTAGGTACTGACAACGTGCCTCAAAGGTTCTTTACATATGTGGTGGCGTCCAGTTTTCCTCTTTTTATTTCTTTTTTTTTGGTTTTGTTTGACTTTCTTTTGTCACAGTGAGTGTCTGAAGTTGTTGTCTTCTCTCCTTTGTCTTCTCTTTATCTCTCTCTTCCTCTCCTCTTCCTCCCTCTCTCTCTTCTCGTGCTTCGTTCTGTGGGGGATAAATGACTTGTGTTTAATCAGAGCAACTGGAGCGCATCGAGGAGGGAATGGACCAGATCAATAAGGACATGAAGGATGCAGAAAAGAATTTGAACGATCTAGGGAAATTCTGTGGTCTTTGCTCCTGTCCATGTAACAAGTAGGTGCTGCTTGCCTGCCTGCCTGCCTGCCATTCAAAGACACGAGTAAATATCTAAGAAATAATAATAATAATAATAAAAAAATTCATTAACCGAGGTAGAAGTGACATCACGGTGGCCATCAGACAATAGTCCGCTCTGCTCCAGCTCCAAATAAATCCTGACTCCAGCCCTTTCTCAGCCACAGGAGATTATGATGTGCTTTAAAATACACACACACACACACACACACACACACACACGCACTGCACTTTTAAAGTCGAACTGAAATTTGAAATAGGAAATACACAGTGCTGATATTGTGTCGGGCTTTAGGCCCTAACGGTGGTTGATTAACATTTTATGGCCAGCATTGTAAAGGTGTTATGCTGCTAATTCCATGGTGAGCTGCTAATTGTACAGTGTGCCACTCAACACGTAAATATTCACAAGGAACCATAACAACTAGCCTCATGGGAGCTAGGGTTAGGGTGAGGGGCAAAGCTAATTAGTTGCTTTATTCTGTGATTTTACACACGTGAGAAGTCGTTTATGGGTAATGTACGGCGTACATTCTGACTCATTAAAACGGTCGTGTGTAATGCTGCTCTCCATGACTGTATTTAGATCTTGGCGCTGCACACAGGAAGTCATTCATTTTATTTCGAGACAGAGCTCATATTCAGATTAAGCAAAGAAATAATGTTATATTGTTTCTATTTATAAAGACCAAACAAAGGCCGACTAAAAATCAACATGCTACAGAGTGCTCTAAGAACAGATAGGACTAACAACTTTTAATGTCTTCCCACACAGATCTCAGAGTAATTCAATTATCACTTGTGACTCTGTCAAGTGGAACCAAAAATCTGTTTCTCCTGACAATAATGTAGTGGATGGTGTGAAGTCTTAATGATTTATTGACTTTAAAATATTATCAACTATTGTTGATTTCAGTTCGACTTTAATGCAACTTGTAATGATGTATGCAGACACGTACTTTAGACCTCAGCGGGCACATGCAGCAGCCTTGGATTCTTACTGAGACTCTCTTGGATTGGCCTCTAGAGTTTGTAGCCCCCCGCAACTGGTGAGCATCCCATAATCCACCAGTGTGATTGACTGATACATAATTAGCCTCCGAAGGTAGCACGGGGGCTTCTAAATTACAGCTCGTCATTTAATAATGTACACACTCAACCCAGGCGTGTGCAAATAGAGTTGGCGAGATCCGAATCCTGAAGCCATCACGTCCAGTCCTCTCCATAAGCTCTCCTCCACTCTGTCAAGGCCAGGGTTCAACAATAAGTGCCTCTCTCAACACTCTTCCACCAAGTGCCCTATTCTCTGAGCTTCCACTTATTCGTCTTTACAATGGGAGTCATATACATGCAGGCGTAGACACTGTAGAAGCCCCTCCTGTCAAACATTTCTACTCATTCCTCTAATAGAGGAGGTTGCTTTTCATATGAATACAAAGTGATAACAGTGATACCACTTCAGCTGTTCCCAGCTTCAATTCCACTTAGATGAGAAAGAGCAGGGCTGCGGCTCCCGAAGCATCTTGGCACTCAGATCATTATCAGTGTTGAGCCAGTGTGGTGATCTAGTGATCTTGGTTCCAAAATGTCCTTTGGTCAGCCTGGTCCAGGACTGTTTGACACTTCTCCTCATCTGCATGACCTCTACCACCACACCGCTCTAACATCCAGTAGATCTTCACCTCTCTGTGGGCAAACAAGATCTTTTTGTTTCCCCTTCCCTCCACCGCACCGCCCTTTTTGAACCACCGAGCGCCAATGACATGGAATGACTGGCGAGCATGACCCTTTGAATGCTCACGCATGCATGACGATGCAACTCATAACAGCAATGCTACACGTGAAGATGCTGAGATCATGATGCTGATGTTAAAAGTGGAATGATGTCGATGATGTTGATGAACAAATGTTTGTTTTTTTTAAAGATGAACAGAACAAAGCCTTGTCTAATTTAAATGAAAACAAATAAGGTCAAATTCTGTTGTATATGATGTTCATACACTGTGAAAATCATGTTGGTAAAAATATCAAAACAATATTTTCATATGGTTTGCCCTCGTCAATAAGACTACAGCCATAAATCAAAAATCAGAGACAAAAATAAATATGTTGAAAACATCTGAGGCTCTCAACGGTTAATAAGTAAACAAAAAAACATATTTAATCAATAATGAATCATACCAACATGTACAAAAATGTGTCAACAAAAATATTCTTTGAACTGATTTCTCGACTGAGATCATTTTCCCTATTGAACACAATCTGTCATGTGACGTAATCTATCTACCACTCTGATCACATGACCACGAGGTCATAAAACCTGCCCTGATGAAGTCTGATAATGGCTGAAACTTGTTGGCATGTTTTTAACTGTTGATGTGATTTTCAAGACTTTTTAACTCCTCCCCCTCTTGAGTGTCTCAGATGTTCTCAATTTGTCTTAAAGATTTGACAGATCCTGAATATTAACCACACCCACGTAGCACCAGCTTGTTTTTTGACAGAAATAGCTTCTTGCGCACACAGATGTGTGATGTGATCACACGTACGATCAAGAAAACAATGAACTCCGTGACTCTCAGTTGTCCTGACTTCCAGAACCTTCCAGTAGCACAGCAGAGTTTGAGTTTATATAATTGCAAAGAAGAGATCAACTTAAGTTATGTCTGCATGAGCGCAGACTCTTAATGTCTTATTTTATAGCTGGGAGAGATTACCACCAATGATCTCTAAACATAATCCAGAACATTCATATCATACTTTATAAGCAATATTACAGACATTAAAAGATGCACTGAATCTGAAATTGCCCTAACAGATTTAAACACAAAAGAGGAGGAAAAAACGCGATATTGTCAAATGCTAGAGGGAAAAAAAAGACACAAGGAAAAAATGTATAATCCGCTTCTTCCTTGGAGCTGAGAACTGGGTTACAACACATGCAAGGAGAGATATTTTAGGGATACAGTGGCATCGGTCTGTAAAGCGGCTACATCATGTAAAAAGACCACATGCACCACATACGCGTGGTTCCTTTGTCTTCACATGGCTCCACGTGGTGCTACAGCTCGCTGCTGCTGCTGCTGCTGCTGCTGCTGCCGCTGCCTTGTTTCTTCTCCCTCTGGCTCTGCTGCAGTTTCTCTGCAGTGCCGTCGCTCCTGCAGAGCGCTGTGCTAAAGTAGCCTTCATCCTGCACTGGCTGCTCAACATTAGTGTTTGCTAAGCTCCTGCTCCTGCGGGGAGCTCGCTCACATGTAGGTCAGCATATCAGACAGAGGCATGATGGCCTGCTGGGAAGTCAACTCAAAGTGAATGCACATATAAATGGAGGCTACAATGATGGGAGATGTGTTAGAAAGTGGGACATAAGTCCGTCCTAATTGACATGTACGTTTCGATAACCCCTGACTTTTTTTGGGGGCTCACTATATTCCTTTTATTGTGCCTGTCTGCATGCCACAGGGAGTGGATTTTGATTGGAAGATAGCTCAACGTGCAGGTCACTCTGGGAATGGATCAGATAGACAGTTTAACCACAGGATCTGTGATACTCATTGGATCTAATCACATCATCTTGGTTCAAGCACAGCAAAACTGATTAGGGAAGTGCATTATATCCATTCTGCAGGAGCAAACTGCAAACGAGAACAAACTGGATATCAAATGAAAGGAAAGTGAGAGGAGAGGAAATGAAACAACCATATGTACATTAGTATGGAATGGGGAATAAAAACAAAGTAGGTAGAAAGAGAAAGGACTCAGGCAAGGGTAGCATGTGTGTTTACCGCGCTGGTTGTGTGGCAGCAGGGACAGGCAGCTCAGCGATGCCTTGCCTCGCCTCAGTCCATTTCTATTAATAAATGCAGTGTAGGAGGCAGAGCCGTCGCCATTCCTCATGGAGCCAGAATACACCAACACGGCACTTCAAGGTTATACAACAAAACCCAGCCACTGACACTGCAACACGACCGCAAGAAGTAACACAACATTGTTGTGTTATACTTATATTATAGTATAAATCTGTGAGTATTTATACATGTGAAAAGATGTGTGGCACCCCCGCCTCCAAAAGTGCCTTAAAACAGTTATCTTCCTCTTTGTGCCAAACAGCTGCTGAAAGTGATCTTTAACAAAGCCCAGCTGTGTTCGCACAGCTGTATTTACTGTTTACTTTACTGTGTTTGTCAGTAAAATGATCTGCCCTCGAAACAAAGGCAGGTACAAGCGTCTGCTTCACTGCGACCTGACGTCCCAGCTTGTCCAGAGACTTAAACCTGGAGGCAAAGCAGTGACATGTAAAAAAAAAATAAAAATGAAAGGATGGGGGGAGGGTTTGGGGTCACTAGGTGTACGAATAATGACCCATGATGTTATTCTCTGTTTATTTTCTTTCTTTTACTCGTTTTGCAGTTTGTCCTCCACATTTATCGTCGTCGTCGTCCCCCCCCCCCCCCCCCCCGAACAATGTGACAGTCCTGTACACTGTGTGTTGTGTGTCTGCCAACAGCTCATCTCTTCTCTGTTTTCTGTCACACTGTGGGAGTGGGGAGGGGTTTTATTATTGCAACGATGTCGAAGTCTCAGTGGGATTGTTGAGCCTAAATATCGCAGCTAGTTAAATGCATGCCTGAATTGTACAGATACACACACACACAGATGTGATTTAGCATACAAGGCTTGCCTGGTTCTGAACAGTATGTTATATACCTAAACGATATAACATCACATACATTATTATTGTGTAACTACAGAATGAGCCTGTACCAATCAGCCCATGCCTGCTATGCTTTGCTTGACTTAGTCTAGTCCTCACCATATATATATGTGCTGGATGCATGAAGTACAGTAACACCTCTGTGTCACATACTGACATGTTGCAGTGCCTCATATCCAAGGCTCTCGCAGTAGATTTTGACTGATGGGGAGTCTGCCTGCTTGAGGTAAATGTCAAGTGTCTCAGTCCAACAGTTGAGTAACTGTCCCTCCTCATCCTCCCTATCACTGCCGGTGGCCAGGATGAAGAGCGGAGCCAGCAAGGCCTGGGGGAACAACCAGGACGGGGTTGTGGCCAGCCAGCCTGCCCGTGTGGTGGACGAGCGTGAACAGATGGCCATCAGTGGAGGCTTCATCCGCAGGTAAGAGGGACCTGAAGCTGAAAGCCCGACATGAAAGAGAAGGAGAGAATATCCATTCGACCATTTTCTACCACTTCATCCTCCATTTGAGGGTTCAGGGGTGAGAGCCAATCAGCAGCTGACATAGGGCGGGAGGCAGGTTACACCCCTGGACAGGTTGCCAGTCCATCACAGTGCCAACATACATGGAGACAAACTATCACACCTGCAGTCAATTCTCCATTTATCAAAATGAATAGGGAACAATTGGGATTGGGTACCATGAGGAACCCCAGCCCTTGACATGTCAGGATTTGAACTTGTTCTCTTACGACTAGTGGCCTTAATCAAGAATATTAAAGAGAAATCTAAATTTATAAGCAGTGATAAATGTAATTTCCAACTAAATCTGCATTTAAACTCTTGTTAGCATTGAAAAAAATCAATCTCTAACATTCATCACGGAGAGATTTGTAAATTGTTATCTTAATAATCCTTTATGGACATTTCACTCAGCCCAAGTTCTTCCACTTTTGTGCTTTGTGTAGCTGTAGTTTTGTCTGTTACAGGCACAGATGTTCACTAAATGTTGATTGATTTGTCCGTCACTCCACAGCCTTTCCAGTTTTACACGGGGCCATCATTTTTTTATCATTTTCCAACTTGTCGTCATTAGTCATTTGACGTAAATTGAGACGCCGAGCATCAATAAATGTTGAATTTGTATGAGGTTACACTGCAGGATGTTACAGAATATAATCCACTGTGCAGATTATTCAGTCCTTCTCTGTGCAGGTGGTTGGTTTCAGACTCAGAAACATGAACTAAAGGATCAGAGGTGAAATATGGAGGAGAATGTCACAGAAGGAGCGGGCAACGCCTTTCTGAACCCGGTCACTGTGCCAGTATGTGCTGTGTGTCACCTGGTGTTTATGCAGACACAACCTCTAATCTTGAGACTGTGTGTGTGTGTGTGTGTGTGTGTGTGTTCAGGGTAACAGAAGATGCCCGGGAAAATGAGATGGACGAGAACCTCGAGCAGGTGGGTGGAATCATCGGTAACCTGCGCCACATGGCTCTGGACATGGGCAACGAGATCGACACCCAGAATCGCCAGATCGACAGGATCATGGAGAAGGTACAGTCCTGACATTTAACTTTTTTACATAATTACATGTCACATATAACAGCTTTTATTCAGGAAGTGTTTCCTGTATGCTGTAAAAAGAAGGTCAAACACCTGAATAGTTTCCCCTTCATTATTGATATGATTTTGTTTTAAATCATGATTTGAGTTGAGTCTGATGTTCACACTGAACCATGTTGTAAAATGCTGACGTTTGTGTCTCTGCTTCTGTGGACTGACTATTAACCGCCATTACTGCGACTCAATATAATGCCATGTATTATTCATGTTTCGCAAAATGGGACTTTCTCATAACCCTCTCTTGTTCTGGAGAGAAAAGCAGCATAAGCAAATACTCCTATTGACAAATTCACCGTTAAGGAAAGTCAGCAGTATGAAACTGGATGAAAGAACACAATGTTCTTTCAATTCTTATTAGCCTCTCAGTAGCTCTATTGATCCACTGTAGTTGACTGAAGTCCTGTCCAGTCTTATTGTACTATTGTTGTTATTTTAGCCTTTATTTACAGAGGCATAAGATAATGTCATCTTTGTTTAAAAGAAGAACTAAATACAAAATTATGAAACAAATGTATAAAACAGCCAGATTTAGATGAGTCCAACTTTTTTATAGTTTGTGATTTATTTACTTTTTATTTTTGTACATAAATAATTTTTATTAAGACAATTCAAGAACAAAATCAGTGATTCTGTTGAACTAAACAATCATATGTGTGACGTCTTTCTGTCCGTAAAATTCTGACATTCGTGGTCATTAGTCCACTTCCTCAATAGTGGGTCCCTGGGAGCTTCCTCCTGCTTGGCCGCTGCAGCTCCCTGGTGCTGCTCCCTGGTACAACTTTGTCACAATGGGCTTGCAAACCTTCTCCAGTTCTTTCTGCTGATGCTCATACTCTTCTTTCTCCGCCAGCTGGTTGTTCTCCAGCCAGGAGATCGTCTCGTTGCACTTGTCGATGACCATCTTTTTATCGTCCTCCTTAATCTTTCCTTTCATACTCTCATCCTCAACACTGCTCTTCATGTGGTAAGCGTAGGACTCCAGTGAGTTCTTTGCGGCGACCTTGTCCCTCTGCAGGTCGTCCTCAGCTTTATACTTATCGGCGTCCTGTACCATGCGCTCAATCTCCTCTTTGCTCAGGCGACCCTTGTCGTTGGTGATGGTGATTTTGTTTTCCTTGCCCGTGCTTTTGTCGGTAGCGGACACGTTCAGAATGCCGTTGGCATCGATGTCAAAGGTTACCTCCACCTGTGGAACACCTCGGGGTGCGGGAGGGATACCTGCCAGCTCAAACTTTCCCAGGAGGTTGTTGTCCTTGGTCATGGCTCTCTCACCCTCATATACCTGGATTAGCACACCTGGCTGATTATCGGAGTATGTGGTGAAGATCTGGGTTTGCTTGCTCGGGATGGTGGTGTTGCGTTTGATGAGAGGCGTCATAACTCCACCAGCAGTCTCAATGCCTAGAGACAGAGGAGCCACATCCAGCAGCAGCAGGTCTTGTACATTCTCCGAGGTGTCACCCATGAGGATGGCAGCTTGGACTGCTGCACCATATGCCACAGCTTCATCTGGGTTAATGCTCTTGTTCAGTTCTCTGCCATTAAAGAAGTCCTGCAAGAGCTTCTGGATTTTGGGAATTCTTGTGGAGCCGCCAACCAGGACAATATCATGGATCTTGGACTTATCCATCTTGGCGTCTTGTAGAGCTTTCTCTACTGGCTCCAGTGTTCCCCTGAAGAGCTCTGAGTTGAGCTCTTCAAAGCGTGCCCTTGTGATGGAGGTGTAGAAGTCAATGCCCTCAAACAGAGAGTCAATCTCAATGCTGGCCTGGGTGCTTGAGGACAGAGTCCTCTTCGCTCTCTCACAAGCTGTTCTCAGTCTCCTCACTGCTCTCTTGTTTTGGCTGATGTCCTTCTTGTGTTTTCTTTTAAATTCCTCCAAAAAGTGGTTGACCATCCGGTTATCAAAGTCCTCCCCACCAAGGTGAGTGTCTCCTGCTGTGGCTTTCACCTCAAAGATGCCGTCCTCAATGGTCAGGATGGACACGTCAAAGGTGCCTCCACCAAGATCGAAGATAAGCACATTGCGTTCACTTCGTTTACCTTTGTCCAAGCCATAGGCGATAGCTGCTGCTGTGGGTTCATTGATGATCCTCAGGACATTAAGTCCAGAGATGACTCCAGCGTCCTTAGTGGCTTGCCTCTGAGAGTCGTTGAAATAAGCTGGCACTGTGATGACTGCATTTGACACCTTTTGTCCCAGGTAGGCCTCAGCTATTTCCTTCATTTTAACTAAAACCATAGATGATATTTCCTCTGGGAAGAAGGTCTTAGTCTCGCCTTTATACTCCACCTGAACTTTGGGCTTTCCATTATCGCTGATCACCTTGAAGGGCCAGAGCTTCATGTCGGACTGGACCACAGAGTCATTAAACTTTCTTCCGATCAATCGTTTGGCATCAAATATCGTGTTGGAGGGATTCATAGCGACTTGGTTCTTGGCGGCGTCTCCAATGAGCCTCTCTGTGTCAGTGAAGGCCACATAGCTGGGGGTGGTCCTGTTGCCTTGGTCATTGGCGATGATTTCCACCTTGCCATGTTGGAAAACCCCAACACATGAATAGGTGGTTCCCAGATCGATGCCGATGGATGTTCCCTTTGCTGAAGACATCTTTCCTGTTGTCTCAGTGATGCGTACTCAGTTGCTTAGAGATGTAGAAGGTTCTCAGCAGAGTCTCCTCAGGTTGTTCCCTTTGTGTCAGCTTCTTGCCAGCCAGTGTTGTTTCTTCTGAAACTCATGCCTGGACTGACTCAGGCCTGTTGCTTATATAGTTACAACCAGGATTCCAGAACAGTCCAGGCCCCTCCCCTGCCCCTCCTCCAGGCTCAGTGACTCAGCTGCTAATAATAGAAACTCGCTCAGTCGGGCTGCTGCGAGAGAGCTGGTGAATATTCTAGAGTGGGACAGAAGGTTTTGCTGCTTAGCCAAAGTTGACACTGAGAGGAACACATTGCTGAGGTTGAAGCTGTGAGGCTAAAACAGGGAGGGCTGTCAGAGGGTGAACATGTAAGTATTGGACACCACTACTTTAATCACCATTCACCTTATATGCCTTCTGTTTCAATTCTTCCTGGTATGAATACAGCTTAACAGGTTCAAAGTCTGTAATCTATATTAAAGGACTTGCTTTATTGTTGATTTAGTTCATTCAATCACACACATAGAATACACACTGATGAATTCTGATCACATGAAATGAGACCAAGCAATGACACGGTGACAGAAAACATAATGGACAGACACCAGATGATGACATGAAAGAAGAAAAGATTGTGTTGTGACCACGTATGTCTTGAGATTGTACTTTATAAATATGCAATAAGGGGATATGATATATTTAATGCATTAGGTCAGCTCAGGTGACCTTTAAGTGCATGTGCCCATGTATGTACACATGTATACAGAATGTTTGTGATTTCAAACATTCAGTGAAACCAGCTTTCTGATTGAGTAGTTTTTGTAAATGATTGCCTTTTCCCCCCAATTCATAGCAGACTTTTTGGACATTAAATAAATATAATTCTTGCAAGTGTTGGCAATAAGTTCTACAATTCCTGAGAATAATGTAAGATCCTAAATAAGGAGGTAACAAACCCAGGATGTCACAAGCAACAGAAATTATATAAAGTACTTACACACAATAACATCAGAACTACTCTAATAATCTTTAGGATTTGACTTTGACATTCTCTCTCTCCTTTTCCTTCACCCAGGCTGATTCCAACAAGACCAGGATCGACGAGGCCAACCAGCGTGCCACAAAGATGCTGGGCAGTGGCTAAGCGCTCCGCGTGCGCGGCGTGACGGTCCCCAGCGCCCCCCACGCCGCACGTTGACAAAGGCGCTGACATGCTTTCATCTTGGTATTGACCTTCTAGGTTTGCACACATGCACATATCACCTCCCCTCCCCATTGTAAATGTTGTTCTGTGTGTCGTCCGTCAAGCTTTTTCAAGATGATTGTCCTCGTAAAAAGATGATTTCTTATACTCCGTATATCATTCTTTCCAAAGGTTGTATATAGTGCTGACTTGATGGCTCTCTAGCTCACCTGTGAAGTTTTTATTCTCTTTATGAACGTATATATATATATACATATATATATATATATATCATATATTATTATATATCATATATCATATATATATATATATATATAAAATTACACCGCTCTGGATGACAAGTATATAATAGGAATGCTAAACAAGCTGTTTGTTTTTATTCTTTTTCCTTTTCAGTATCTCAGTATCGTCCTAGTAAAACTGTGTCATTCCACTTAGGCTACTGTCATGCTCCTGTTTTTTGATGTTGTCGCGATTAAGTGGAGATGAAGTCTGACGGAGCAGCGTGAGTAAGAGCATGCTGAGTGACGGCGCGGATGAATGAGAAAGCAAAGAGCACTTACAATCAAAGGGCAGCCGTTGGGTCATTTTCCCTCATCGCAATCATACTGTTCATACTGAGTTACTGTTTAGACAATGTGCAACTAGACTCTCTGTAGCTGTATTAGACACTGCATTCCAAGTGATGTGAATTGTGCGTTCTCTGCATGACAAATGGTAGATTTTAGTCTTCTAAATAAAACTTGTCTGAAAAATATATATAAAAAATGATAACATGGCAGTAGCAAATTGACAAAACGCATGCTCAGTATTAGGACACAGTTGATCGTTCCATACTCCTGCAAGTTTGCAATAGTGCCACTCTTTCTGTCTCGATATATTTACCGACTGTGACCATCTTGTTGTACAATAATGCAAAAGGGATCAAAAAAAAGTGAGTCAAAGATGAAAAATACGAGGACTTTGGGTTGTATTGCAAAAAAAATGACCTGTTTTCTAAATGATTATGCAGTTCAGTGATGAAGATGTTGATTATGTGCTGAAAGAGAAGGACTGGTTGTGTACTGTAACATAGGTTTTGGATGCTCTGAAAAAAATAAATAAACGTTTGCAATGTAAAGCAAAGACGCATATTTCTGAGAGACCTTACTTTTATAAGAAGACTGTACCTGTAAGTTTATTCTCCCCCCGTGTGGTTTGTTATTGGTAAAAATAATGATCATGTTAAATAACAATGATTATAAGTATACTCTGAAACAAAAAAACACGTACAAAGGGGTTTTTTGTTGCTTCTGTACTTTAGAGCTATGCACACCAAATCGCCAAAATGTTGAGTAGTTAGAGTAAGGTGATTAATTACCTAAACCTGAATGACACAATAGGTTAAACTGTGAGATTGATGTCCTCAACGCATGTAATATTAAAGACTCCCTCTCTGTATCCTGTCAGTGTGTGAAGTGGTGGACATTTTGTAGCTAGCTGAATTGATTAAAAGTAATAAACCCTAGTCGCACCCGTGTCTGTCTTTATTGTTTCTTTTAGTTGAGGGGCTTAAGAGAGGCAGAGAGAGAATACCGTTCAGTTAAAGCTACTTGTAGATGAGCATTAATCTGGCAGACGGTCCACCCAAAGTGCAGGAACACTGACAGTCACCAAGATAGAAGATTTATTTATGGTTATAACGCTTTTCATCTTTATTCTTAGAAATGTAGAGAATCCATTAAAGATGTCAAAATATTACATAAAGTATTTAATCAAGATAATAAATACTTACATTTCAGTAGGCAGCAACATTAATCAATAATTGCATAATAACCTCTTAGTATAATGTAAATAAATTGATCTAAGAGAGAACTGCACTTTTGCACCTCCTCTGTTTACAGACTTTGTCCAATCACAGGACAGTTCATAGACAGAGGCTGCTGCGATTGGCTGAAAAAAACTACTCTGCGTACAGGTCCTCCAGCATCATCAACAACATCCTACGCTGCAAAGAAACCTTCAAAAATAAGAATTATTGTACGCTTTTGTGTTAGTCTTACAATTCAAATAAGTGAGTCACAGAATTGGTGTCGTAACCCTCACTGAAAACTGATTTCTGCTGCATCATCAACCTCCACCCTCACACCTGCAGGGGAGCACGTTGTCTCAAATACCTGTAAACTACACCACTAATCGTCACATTAAAACATGTTTTTTTTTCTTCAGAGTGATACCAGGTCAATCTTCTGTCTGTCAATTCATTATTGCCATTACGTTTCTTTCCTGCAGGTGGCGTAGAGTGACAGAGTTCCCTCTTTGCAGCCTGTTCAGTGACAGTGACAGAGCCAGTCCTCAAAGTTACTGCACACACACACATATTCCTTTT